>NW_019416220.1:1598603-1630538 GCF_000390285.2 Anoplophora glabripennis | reverse complement strand
TGTTTTTAAAATATTTTGTTAAAAGTGAAGGCAAACGAAAAGCTGGTGGTGTTGTTTTATATGTAAATAGATAAGTTAGCTGGCTTGCTGGCTACCTTATGAAAATTTGTTTTTATATTTTTTGATATTCATAAACCAAGTAGAAGCAATTTTGTTAATTATTAGGTAAATATATCACTTTGTTTTTTTTTACTTAATTTTATTGTGAATACAATTTTTAAAGTGATATTATTATTAATAATGTAATAATAATATAATTTATTAATTTACGGTTATAGTAGAGCTATTGGCTAAGATCCCCATAATAAAAAACGACGTGGAAATTTATTCCTATTTATTATTTGAGAACGGATTAATAAAATATCCAAATAGTTGCGTATTATTTTTTATAAAATCTGAATGAAAATCCTGCTCGTGAACATCAGTTTTTCTGTTATATTGTACATGCATTTGAAAATTTCCAGATGCATTTAGTCGTTTGACCTTGAAAATTAAATAATTTTTGCCTGCGCCGCTTTTTTTTTGCTCACTTAGTAAAAAAGCCACGGGCCTCACCTATTGACAGTGTCACGAGCCGCCACTGCTATACAGGATAATATCAGAATAGAAATAATATAAACCGATACAAAATTAATGTGTTTAAAGTGTCCAATTGCTGCCATGTATTTTTAAAAGACATTTTACGTTACATGATGTTATTTAAAATTAAAAGAAAAAATTAGTTATTTATCTAAACTGAACTCGAACGCAGTTCATCAGAATAAACAATGCTTTAGATTTTTAATTAAAATATTACTTACCGTATTCCCCTAATTATTTGTTATTACGAATTACATGCGAAACTGTTATTAATAGATGCATAAAATTATTAACGTTTTATACTTGTGAAAATTTAAGAATTATTTTTAAATCGTTTTGGATTTATTAGATTCCACGTGGGTTAAATTGCTGGTGATTCGGATTGCAGGGAACAAAGGGGAAGTAATAACATATTCTCCCTTGTATTACAAGATGCCGTCGTGTAATGCTATTAGAGAAGAATCCATAAACCAGCTAAGATTTGTCGTGAATTGTAAGAGCCTTCGGTTCGTCTAATAAATATTTGACGGGAACAGTCTCTTGTCTCGGTTACCAATTACGAGAAACGTATAGTTATCTTTGTTTTATTACGTTCATCTGCCGGTTAATAGCGGCAAGGCAGAATTAATATAGGTTACACTTGTAACTTTGCCAGTTCCTAAACAAGATGACGCTTCGCTCATTATCTCCTAAAAGTCGGGAGATACGGAGCTTCGACAGATAAAATATTACTGAACTCATTTATAGCTCAGGTGTTAAGGCTAAATAACGCCTTAATAACAGGCAAGTCAGACGAATTGAAAACCTTCAAAGATTTTTAATTACAACAGCACGATGATCCTGCCGAAGCCCTTTATTGTAATAATACAAAGAAAAATAATACTATGGATGTTGCTGATAAATTTAAAAGTGAAGAAAAATTCTATGCAGATAATACAAGGGTGTTTCAAAAAGTAACAGTAAATTTAATATTGAAACGATTCAGTTAAAGATACATATAACATAACATTTAAATTTAAAAAGAACGTTCTTATTTAAACTGAAATAATTCAAAACTTTAGAGAATAATTTTCAAAAGGAAAGTAAACATTCGAAAATAAGAGTTGCTGTGTTTTTTGTAACATGTAACCTGTAAATGTAGTAAATAAAACTTCTCTATTAATAAAAAGTAAAATGCATAAAATATTTTAATTAATAATATGTAAACCAAAAAAATCGGATACATACAGGTGTCCGAAAAATTTGCAAATTTGGCAACATGGCAAATTTGCAAATTAGTTGTCAAATTATTATCTCTATAATACTTTTGCTGAAAATTTTTAAATAAAAATGCCTGGGGATCGTTTAAATTATACGCATGAGGATTATTATTATGTTAATTAATTTGCTTGTTATTATGTTATGTTTTATTTAAATTTTCGGCAGAAACTGTTCAGATACAACAATAATTTGACGACTAACTTGACAAATGTCATGTTATTTCAATTGTTTTTGGAGTGTTTCTGGTAATGGCCAATTTGACAGTTTGATACGAGAAAAACTGTCCAAATAATAGAAAATTGCAAATATCTCTAAAAGTAGTAACCGCAACCATAACAATGATTATATAGCTTATAAAGAAGTTTCAATCTGCATACGACAGAGTAAAAAAATATAGGATGTTCCATTTAAACTAACAAAGTTATAGCTGTTTGAAGTTATCAAAATGTAACAGCAAAAATGAAACACCTACTATTAAATGTTTTAATTTGTTGGTATACCATAATGCAGTGTTACCTATGTCCTTTACAGGCACCATAAATCCGTTTAATATCACTCTCCTGAAAAGAGTTACTAGCATCTCCGCCAACCAAATGTCAAATTTTTTCTTTAAAAATTAATATCTCAAAATCTATAACTCCTAGGTATAGGGAATATTTAATAAAGCGACCCTCAAATTTCACGTAGAATCCGAAAATGCAATAATATATAGGGTGTTCCATTTAAAATAACGAAGTTGATGTCGACTTCCGGTTTAGCCGGAAGTGCTGGAGAGTTCTAGATATTTTAGTCGTGTTCGCCCCAGGGACTTGCTATGTTGCCAAATTTTCAAATTTTTCGGAGTAGTACTTTCCTAGATATCGATCGACGCAGTTTCCGGTGGGACACCCTGTATAGTCTGGTAAAAATTATGAATCATTACGTTTATACCAAATTATACCAATTTACAATAATTATGTTCACACACAAACTTTGTAAATCTTTATAGACAATATACTGTGTAAAATTAAGAGTTTGAATATAGTGCCCCTTATTTTTCAGCATATTTACTGTTTACAGCGCATGCACAATTGGGAACTGCAATATGCACTGTTGTCAAATCTCATAGTTTAAAGGAAAGGATTAAAAGGCACATTTTATTAAAGGAGCGGAGGCGAACCACCGTTGCTCTTCGTAAGCGTTCGAAACAGGATCGGATTCTGCTTAAATTTAAACCGTTCACGATTTATTTTGTTGTTTTGTTAATTTCAATTAATTTAATATATCCAATAATAAGAAAAAAGAGTAGGAACATACCGTATTTTCTTTAGAATTTGATTACTTTTTAACTGTTTTAGCTTTCCTGAATGCTCCCAATCTACTGCACTCAATGACAGTAATAAAAAAAACTTATAACCCGATTGTTTATTTGATTAAAAACAGAGTTTTAGATTTGTATTCAAACTAAGAAACTGACCCTCACTTAAGTTACACCCTGTATAAATGGGGATTTACTCTGAACTGTTTCGGATGGATTAAGTTGCGTATACATTTTTATGCAAATTTACTTGTTAAATGGAAAAAGTACAAAATTACATTTTTAATATAATTTTCATTTTTGCAGATTTTCGTATTAAATTTAACAAGTCGAATATATATTTAGAGACTTTTTAGATTTTGTTTAGTGACGAACGTTTTGAAGTGAAATATCCGGTTTTATTAAAATCGCCGCTTTTCAATAGCCAATTACACGAACTAATTTCCCCCGTGGGCAGATTTGCTTCCGAAATGGCATTTAGAATTATACACTAAAAATAATTTATATAACATTAAACCGTGTAGCGATAAATACATTAACAGGGGGAAGATTTTAAATCTTATTTGTCGGTGGTTTCTTTATGCAAATAGGGCTCGTTAACAATGGTATTTTTCCTCCTAAGTACCCCTTAAAGAAGTTGTACAACATCATCTTAAAATTACATGGAACTTAAAACAGCCGCCGTTACATTTTACACCGGAAAATTATGAAATTAAAGAACAGTTTTTTATTCTAATTTTCCGCACTTTCTTCCGCTTTTCATGTTCCCTGCATTATGTGGGTAAACAATAATTATCGTGGACTAGCTACTGCTATTTCCTGAAATACTGTTTCCTCTTTTTTTAATGTAATTTCACTTTTCACTTTACACAATTACAAAAGTAGAATTTATTTGTCTATTTATTTTTCGCAGATCAGAATTTTATATTCAACGAGAGGGTAGTTTTAGTAATTTATATTTTCCCTTATTTTACTGTTCGACAGTAATAAATATAGATTTTCTATTTTTCTGAAAAGAATAATCGAATATAAGATACTTCATTGCCGATTTATTATATTTGCAAAGAAAGGAACAATAAAAAATAGACGCTTTGAGAAAATTCTATTTGGATTCTCGTTTCTTCCCCCAGGCTGTCTCTAACCACAATATTTACTAACCCAAAAGGGACGAAACTATTTCTCAACAGACACCACAAAAGGTTAAAACATTGCATATTGCCCTTTTATATAAGATTACGGTGAATTGCCGAAGCAAACAACAACTGTGGTTGTTCGCACATTTAAAATCAATTTAATGTTTTTTATTATAGAAACTCCACTCCACAAGTAAACAAATAAAAAAATCAACTTTTAATTCATTTTTTCTTTATGGATAGCAGAATCAATTAATGCTAAATTATTCCGTTACTGTCTTCAACATGATATTACTACTACAAAGTAATTAATATACTCGTATTTCTTTGTACTAACAAACTAACAATTTAATTCCTGCGCTATACATACCGGGTGACTGCGAACATGTTGCCAACAAAATGTATGTTTGTAAATCATTGCTAACAAATCCAAATAACACAAGAAATATGTAATTAAGGTATTGACTTATATTTTCTTTACGCAGGTTTTCAAAACAAGGATAACATGGCGTCAGTAACGTAGTCAGCAGAGCACAAATGGGGGCTAAGACAGTCTTCTTCTTCAGTCCGTGCAAGAGGCTACTAAAGTGATGCAGAGATGATGATGCGATCACACGAAAATGTCCTTATCCCCTTTTTACATATGTACTGTAGGAAACTTTATTTTCATGTATACAGGGCCGGAAAATCCACATGGTCCATCTGCCTTTACATGAGAGCGACAAAGTAAAGTAAAGAAATCCGTGCGATAGACAAGGATGGCTATAGTGAAGACGTTTCATAATCTGAATAGTTACCGCCCGTTTCGGGTTAGAAGTGAGAGTGACTATTCAGATTATTCAATGTAACCATACTTGTCTATCGCACGGATTTCTATGACTTACTTTATCGCTCCACGTAACGGCCGATGTACCATGGGGACTTTCCGAACCTGTATATGTATGTCAGTGCTCTCTTGGATATATTTGTATCACTCCTAGAGAAAAACTATCACTATTTATATATGTAATCCTAAAAATAGCGTTATATTCGAATAGGTATGCAAAAATATGTGTTGTGCAACATGAATCAAAATTATTACATCATTTATTCCCTTACGTGGAGGGGCAATTTTTGAAAGTTCCTCTACGTATAAATGGTTATCTATTAATAAAATAAATAAATATTTAAAAAAATTTTATTTAAATTATATTTGTACTAGATACAATGTGACAAAAGCTGTTATATTTTAATGATAGAAACATGTACATTACCCATCCTGATTATTAGTAAATAAATTTCAATACCATATCTTGTGTCTGAATTTTATTTGCCCTACATATATCCTCTTTCAGTCTAATAATAATGTATTAAAAGTTAATAGAGACGAATCTCTAAAGAGAACAAAATTATTGTACTACAAACAAACTGGACCGAGAGGGTAAAACATACCAGAAAAAAAACCTCTCTTTTCAGAAAAATTTAAATTTTAAAACACATCCACTTTAAATTTTAAAACACATCCACTAAATTCTGTAATCGAGTTAAAATACATGTTTATTTTTAAATTTGTTTCCAAAGTGCCTAACGAAACTGGGTTTTTGCTCCATTTTCTTTTCTTTCTAGCTCTAAGAGTTTCTGAGATTTTTAAATTTTTTCATGAACTATGGCACGCGGATCTGAAAAAAATCCCACAGACACTAGAGAGCCTGGGGAATCACGGGGTGAAATCAGTTTCTTTCTAGCTCTAAGGGTTTGCGAGATTTTTAAGATTTTTTCATGAACTACGGCACGCGAACGGAAAATAACCATCCCTACGTGTTCAGCACCCTCAAATACATACAATAAGCCCTTTAAATGACGAATTCATTTTTTTTTGAAAATTTTCATGGGCTAGTCCATCGATTTTTAGAGAAATGTTTTGGGGCTCAGAATAATCTGAAAAAAATCCCACAGACACTAGAGAGCCTGGGGAATCACGGGGTGAAATCAGTTTCTTTCTACCTCTAAGGGGTTGCGAGGTTTTTAAGATTTTTTCACGAACTATGACACGCGGATGGAAAATAAATAAATAATAAATAATCAGTTTATTATCTTGAAAATGTTCATTAAGGACAAAGTAATAAACATTAAACAATGTAACTTCTTTACACGAACTAATGGGATGCGTTTTCTTGTGGATTCGTTGATATCAGCAACAACAAAAGTATACTCCTAGCTCCAGACATAGGATCCGACTCCGAATAGTTTCTTATAGAAATCCTCCTGTAAAAAAAAAAAAACAGAATTATGATCTATTGGAATCTTTAATATTTTGAAAGTGTTTCGAAATTTCATGAAAATTTGGAGATATCTAAAACAGAAGTGTCCTAGTTCGATACTAAATTTAATTTTGAATTAACTTTTTACAAATCTCGTCTCCCTCGTCTTCACTTATACTAGAGGCAATTCGATTACAAAATTGAATTCTTAACTCCCAATAGGTGTCCGTAGAGAAGTTTAATTTGAACAACTTGTATACAAAGATCACGTAGGAATTCCACTTTTTCAAATATTCCCGAAATGGGTAGAGAAATTACAGAAAAACTGGAACAACAAATGTTTTTAGTGGGTCTAAATATGTAATTCTAGGTTTGTTACACTGATAATTTGACACCCTGTACGACGATGATAATTTAGCTAAATAAGGACTTAATTTATTAAAATAGTTGAATAAAGTTTTGAAGGGGAACTAAATAATAAATATTCCTACTTAAAATTTCAGATGTAGTAAAAATATGAAGGTAAATAGACGTTTTGATGTTGGAGAATAAAATATCAGGCGTCGGTGGAGCGAAATTGAAAATACATAGTATAGGTGTGGATAAGCTAGGATTTATTGAAGCGGGAGCTTGCCGATTAGCAATATTTCCGAGTGATTCTCTGAATTATACACTTCGCGCGTTGGCAATTCAGAACAGCTCGGCATTCTTGAAATTGTTTTAATTAGTAAAGGTTTTTTTACCGCGCTCGAATTTACACTGCTGTCTCTTCTGCACATTCAACTTTTATCCGTAAGTGCGCTAATAAAATAATAAACACGATCGAATGATATCAAAACGAAGTGGAATGCGCTGCACCCTTTACTTGTCATAATATTTTGAAAAATTAAAAATGGAAATGCATTTCAGGATAAATCGATACACTGCGGCGAGCGCTTAACGTAAAATTGAGTTCTAGAGTTTAATAATAAGAATTCCATGGAATTAAATAATAATTAAATATATTTCGTCAGCGGAAAATACTGCTAGGTACCTTTAAGGATTAGCATATCCCTTTGCATAAAACGGCCGATTAGCAATGCATGATAAATCACTCAGTATTTGGATGTCGTGTTGTAGCAAATAAATGCTCGAGCACAGACTTTAAGCGCAGTAAATGCGCTAATAGCATTTACATAGGATAAACAAAGCCTACTATTAATCTTATGTACTCTTGACGAGAGCTTTTCGTTAAGAGGATGCTACGCGGAGGATGCTACGCGAAGAACACGCCTCGAGTGTAAACCATTCCCGATTCTCGAATAAAATACTATATTTATCAAGCTACTATTAATCTTGATACTGTGAATAATACAGGTGCTTCATAGAAGCGGTACATTAGGGCAATCCGTGGACACTACCTTTTAAAAGTAAACAAATCGTAAGAGGAGGCGTTGCAGAAAACAATTTAGCCTCTCTCTCATTGGCCATTTCGAAAATAAATCAACGTACTCGCAAATAATCGGAAACGAGCACTCCAAATTAATTAATTAAATGCGTTGATATTTTTTTAATTTTAATTTAGGATGTGAAAGACTCTGGTAAACTTTAGCCACCGAAGCACTCCCCTTAGTCATTTTATCAGCTGCACCTGTTACAGTTGTTGATAGCGCTTACAGATGTACAATTAGTTTAATGGTTGCTTAGATATCTGTCATTATACGTTTCTATAAGCTTGCGTCACTAATTGCACAACGTCTATGTTACATCACACAATGTTTATTAAGAAAACCGAATCCCTTCGTCCCAGCGCAAATGTTGCCGTACCTTACCCCAAACTCAATCTTCCACAGTTTAATTTTCGTTTTGTTCTAACTACATAACTTTACAACTAATCCTGTTTTATTGCCTCGCAATTACCTAATTTGGGTGTTATCAGACGGGGATTCTGACCTTTATTTAAACCTATTTTTATCAAGATCACCTCTGAGGCACAATTCCCATATGACAGAACTCTGACATATTGTAATTAATAATAATTAAACTGAAATTGCTTTTACATACTAAAGAGTATTTTTCAGTTTTCAACATTTGGTAGCCTGAAGTAACAGATGAACTAAAGTGCATCAATTAGTCTCGAGGATGAAGTTTGTCTTATTCTCCTAACATTAGGAACTAAAACAATACTTAATCCACCGAATGCAACATAGTACATATTTACAATGCAACTAAAGTGCATTTTTTTATCTCGAGAGCGAAGTTTGCTTAATCCCTGGGTGAGTAAACGTGACACTTTAAGGACAGCAATGTCAATCCACGGAATATACGACAAAATATTATTTACCAAAAACTAAAGTGCTTTTAATTTCGAGGTGGAAGTTTGTTTAATTTCAAGGGACTCAAAGTGACACTTTAATTTTCTGACGGGCTAAAAGTGATACTTTACATCTTGAAATTAGGTACCTACTACAATAGTACTTTCAATTTAGGGTGTACATCCTACATGAAGGGACTAAAGTGCACCGTTAACCCCTAGGGAGAAGTTTATATAATTCCTAAGTACTAAAGGTAGCAGTTTACTGCTTGAAATTAGGTACTAAAATAGTATTTTTTAATTTACGAAGTATAAAATAATATAAACATACAAAGGGGCTAAAGTGCATCTTTCAATCCCGGAAGTGATCTGTGTTTAATTCTTGTGGACTAAAAGTGATATTACTTCTTGAAATTGAAGACTAAAACAGTACTTTTAATCCACGGAGTATTTTTTAGTTTCAAGAAGTAGGTTGCTCCCGGGAAAACAATAAGCAACACTTTACTAAAACAGTATTTTAAATCAGAGTGTGGAAAATAGTATATTACATACTAATGGACTAAAGTGCATGTTTTAACAGCTAAGTTTGTTTCATTATTGGAGGACTATAAGCAATACTCCCTGTAATTACAGATAAAATAATAAAGGAGTACAAAATAATATATTATATATCAAGGGTTTAAAGTGCACTATTTAATTCCAATTGTGAAGTTTGTTTTATCGTTGGAGAACTTAAAGTGATACTATCTAAAATTTGGGACTAAAATAGTACTTTTAAGCTACGAAGTGCAAAATTATTATTATACGCCAAGGGACTAAAGTGCATCTTTTTAATTCCGAGGATAAAGTTAGAGTTTAATTATTGGGGAACTAAAGATAATACTTTACTTCTTGAAATTAGGGACTAAAAATGTACTTTTAATTTACAATGTACAAAATACTTTATTATATGATGACTAAAGTGCACCTTTTAATCCCGATTGTGAAGTTTGTTTTATCGTTGGAGAACTAAAAGTGATAATTTACTGCCTAAAATTTGAGACTTTTAAGTTACAAAGTGGAAAATTATTATTAAACACCAAGAGACTAAAGTGCATCTTATAATCCTAAGGGCGGTTTCATTCTTGGAGAATAGAAAGTGATAGTTTAATTCCTAAAATTTGAGACTAAAATACTACTTTTAATCCAAGAAGTGCAAAATACTTTACTTCCTGAAATTAAAACAATACTTTAAATCCAGGGAGTACAAACCAACAGACTACACCGCATCGTTTAGTCCTTGACACTATATTCCCTGTTAACCCACTTTTAATTCTTATTTTTCACATATTTTTAGATGTTATAACAATAACTTCTTAGCACTTGACAACTTTAATATCGTGTAAAAGCTAAACCTTCCCTCTATTTAAAACGGAAAAATCTCTATATACTGCCTACAAATTCCCGTTAACGGGAAGAAAATTGGCCATCAAGGGCGCCGTAATATATTTGAAGTATCCAGTTACCTCCCAGGCTAATTTCGCGGTAAAAGTTGAGATTGTTTGGAAGAAATAGAATGAACATAACATAAAAATTAACGTATACATAAGTACTTTTCTCAAGTTAGTGTTTAAATGAGAATGATTGCGGGGAAATTATACACAAGGGCGCAATAGCATAACTGCGCGATGCGTGAGTGTGACCGGGGGTTACGAAGAAAGCTCGATTAAGGAACTTTGGCACGCAACGATCCGCTACGTTTGTGTCTCGTTCGAGCCAAATTACAAGCACCTGCAACCACAGCGACATCGAATTCGCAACTTTTCACCCGTAAGGGGTACGCCTGTACCCTGCCCCACGATGTGCGCCAAAAATAAGTCCTGGAGGAGCCACTCCTAAATTAGGATAATCTACGAGGAGGGTACGAACGAGATGTATCACATTCATTGGGAGTTACTAATATACAGGGTCTGCGAAAATCGTGAACTTATTAAAAGAATACAATGATATAAAAAATATATCGTTCATACTGGAATTTTTATACTATTATTTTCATGGTAATAGTAATGTTTTTGTTTTAAATCAATTCAATTCGATAAAACATTTATTTTTAATTTGTTTCCAAAAAATGACAAATCAAAATTCTAAACCATTGAATTAAAATGTCATCTAACTCCTCTTTAAACTATTTTGAAAAAATTTGATGAAACAAACGAAGAATTTACTGATCTTTCGGAAAAGACCTTGTATTTTATGTTTATATAAGGTTTTATACAGAGTGAAACTTAAATGTGTAAATAAATTATAAATGGGAGTATAATTACCTGGAGCTTTGTCTGGAGCGTTTCCTTTGCCGGGTCTAGTGCGTATTTGTGGGCGGAGCTATCTCAACTTATTTGTATCAGTCTGTACTTGTACACAACTGCTCATAGTACATAAGTGGATAACTAATTTAGAACGGGAAATTTACACCTGAAAACACAAAAAATAACGCTTAATTAGTTTTCATAGTAGGTAATTTAAAATAATTAGGTAAATTTGAATTGGGCAATAATCTTTTGTATTGAGTAAAGCATAATTCTAGGTTTTAACGTTGGGTAATGTGTCGATTTATTATTTGTACGTTCGGTGTTTCTCTTTTAAGTGCTGTTAAGTTTAATTGATTTTTGGTGGTCTATGGTCTAATTAAGGGAAATGTGATATGAATAGTGAAATAGGAGATATATTGAAGGTGAATTTTCTGGTGTGAATGGACATACGTAATTAATAAATAGGTATGGCAAACATCTTTTTGAAATATGTACGCATTATGACAAATGAGCAATATGAGTGGACTGTACAAGAGTTAGCGTTTGCTCATACAAATAGAAGATAGTCAAATGGGTGATTTTTCATTGGAAATAGTCTATTTGGTAAAAAAAATAAGATCAAACGTTCACTCTGCATTCTAAACAACCAAAATAAACACAAAAACTGTATTGTTTATGGTTAAACTCCGGTATAAAATGTTGACATGGTGCGCTGCGAGAGTAATACATATACCGTAACATAGTAAAGAAATTTGTCCTGGAGGGATGATGTTGTTTGTTGAGGCAAACCTTGACGGTAAGATATTTATATATTTGACGGTTCGACGCCCCGGGAAACTTCCAAAGTGTGTATTTTCTCCCCAGGGATACATTGACGGCGCGATTTGTCAGAAGGAAAAGTCATACTAAGTCAACTAACAAGACAACCTGGTCCTTCCACTTGTTTTATTAAGTTTTCATGAGGAACGAATCTGTAATTAAGCCTGATCCGCAAAGTCTCGCAAAGGGTTGTATTTGTTCAATGCAAAAATAATGTAAATGGTGTCTGAGTACACTGCGTGAATAAAATCAGTGTTCTATATTTATGTCAAAAAAATTTATGCTTTACATAGTTACGTCCACTTTAACATTCTTTTCCTACGCAAAACAGATCGGATAAAATCTTTATTCAAAAGGGATCTAATCTGAACAATGGAAATATGATCGACAGGGACCCCGAAATCGTTCATCAAATTAGCTCTAATAATTAATTTAGCAAAATAACATTTCAGGTAATTATTCCAGCACGCTTAAGTGAAAGTGAGGCTTTGATTTTGCACAAATAGAGCGATATCTAAGACGTCAAGTTTTTACCCAACAAACAACATTATCCCTAACAGAAAGCATTTCCTTACTCTTCTAAGTGATTTATTATTGGTTCACTCACTCCGCAATACGTCGAGGATTTCGAGGAGCGGCAGTTATCAAGTTAGCACAATATATTTACCTCGAAAATATTGTTAAAAACCCTCTATCCTGAAAAGACCATTTTGCCCTGAAAAATATTTTTATACATGCAATCAGTGAAAGGGCCAGAGAACCTCTGCTGCACCTCACAAACAGCAATTCACTAGTTTTCTAATTCTCTAAAATATACCTTTTTATAGTCTACTTTAGGCTTTTTGTATAAGCGGATTTCGCGGTTGTATTGGTCATACCTAATTTGTCTATTCTAAAAAATTATATCTAGCTGTTTGAGGGTTAAAACAGATTATTATTTTATATTAGACTATTTTTTATATACATTTTTTGCATTAAATTTTGCAGTCAGTGTAAAACTTATGAATTAATTTCTTTGGTCAAATATTTTCAGAAAAATGAATTTTCAATCCAACCTTTCAAAAATTACAATTTTACTAAACTTTCGAATGGAATCTTATTAAAAACCATAATTTACTGAACTTTGGGTATGTCATTTTAGTTTATAAAAAAACAGCGCGAATTATTAAGTAAAACTAAACTGAAACAGACATTAATTCTGAGTGGAGTAGGAAATTATTTCCTGTCAATTAGCAAAAATTATTTACACATTTTTATAGTTTTGCATAGGACAAACAAATTTCGAGAGCTTAATATTAGTCAAAATATTCACACCCGATTTGAATAAATAAATAAAATCGTAACAAGATATGGCTGTTAAACACGTAACATTTTTATTTTTCATATTTACTACTATTATTAACAATCAGTTTATAAATCAAACCTCAAAAAAAAAAAAACAAAATTTCTCTTTCGAAACATATTTTTTCGTTAAGAATAATAATTTTACGAAAGTTTTGAATTAAAACTAGTCGAAATAATTAAACCTTTTCTCAGTTGTACTTAACTTTACAATGATTAATTAAAAAACATAATTTTACTGAAGTTTCGAATAAAAATTTCAGTTTATTCGAAACATCAGTAAAATTATGTTTTTTAATTAATAATGGGCTCATTCAGCAATTTTTTTTTATTTACTTAACGGAAAGATATTGCAATTTTAAGGTTCTTGACCCCATTGTTAAAAAGATCGCCAAACTTATACCTTTTTACTATTCATTCTATCATAAACAAACAAAGTGTACCTAATATAATATTTTGGCAAAATGGTATTTAAAAGACCTCCAAAAAATTATGTGCTAGTTTATCAAAAAAGCCGCCACTAGTGCTAATTATTAAATAAAACTAGACTAAAAGATTCTATATTCATTCTGTGTGGAGTAGGAGATTATGTTGATGCTAAGGAAATTATTTCCCGTCACTCAGTGAAAAAGGAGTTGATTTTTTAAGGTAATTTGCGACTTTCTTAATAAGTATAATAGGAAATAAATGAGATTATAATATCGTCTGGCGATCAAGCTGAGGTTTTAGGGTAGCTAGGGTTAAAGTTTTCTTACTTTATAACATTATAAATGAGGTAATATCCTTTTGCATTTTGGGTGCATGTTTTAATCTCCCGGCAATAATTAAAAACAACGCTCATTTTGTCTTCGCACAGCTTTCCTCGTTTCGCGTCACCTTGGACAGATGAGCTTTACCCGTTTAACGCAGGAGCTTAAACTCACCTCCATCAATCTCTTATTCTTAAGAAATATCACTCGCTTAAATAACTTTTTTGCAGATAACGCTAAACATCCCATTAGTTTTTTTCAATGTGTTTCGATTAACAACCCCCATCCGCCCAAAAAAGTACCTCAAGTCATTTTAACCCTTAGACGACATAAGGTACAGGATGTAGCAGATATGCTGATGCAATTTTCTATTATCTCCAATAAAATCAGTTCTCAAAAATAGTAGCTACATCAAAGGTGGATGTTTGCATTTATGAATCGAGACCGTTAGTTTATTTTTATGTATGGGCAGTGACTAGTGAAAATCGAGGTATCACGGTAAATCCATAAAAATGATATTTCATTCACGTGTGCAGTTTATATCACGAACATTCGAAAGCCGATACAGCGGGGAATACAAAACCTAGGATGATATGAAATCGTGGTTTAGACGTGGTCGAGTACGAAATAAAGTGATTGCAAGTGGATAAGTGGTTTTGGTTGTAGGTCCGCGATCCATTTATATGGATTGACCGGTAAAAGGAGCAGCGGTCCCGGATGCAACAGCAATGGACCATGAACCGGGCTAGCTGTTCCTTGAAAAAGCATATCAACGCAACGTTTGATTTCAAGACACGACCAGTATTCATAAATCTCCTCGAAATTTGAAATAACACTAATGCGTTCTACAGGGTGATCTTTTATTCCAGCAGCACTCTATCAAATTAAATTGGATACTATAAAATAAATTATTAAATATGTATTTTATATTAAAAAACTTAATAAAAGCAAACAAGTTTATAATAGTTTAGCAAAAGTTTTTAAATCTCACTGAAATCATTCATTAAATTCTGTAATCAAAGCTTTTCAAAAATACAATTATACTGAACTTTCGAATGAAATATTTTCAAACAATTAATTCTACTAACTTTTAAATCGATTCTCCTTAAAAAATTATTTTACTGAACTAAGGATTAAACCTTTTCAAAAAACACAACTCTACAAAACTTTCCAATAAGAATTTAAGAAGATACCGGAAATTATACTTACACCATTTTATATAAATTCCTAAAATGTTAATAGTAGTGTTGCTACAAATATTAATTTAATAAAAACAGAGAAAATACCAGTTTTCCTATAGGGTTGTTGATTAAAATGGAACTGTAAAGTAGATCCTTAATTTTTTCGCCTCCTAATATAAATTACACTGTATGCAGTAATTAAAAAAACTAGATATGAGTTCTCGCTATGTGTCAAAATTGCCAGAATTACTTGTAAATTAATATTTAAAAACCTTTTCCAAAAAAATACAAGATATCACTGAACATTCGAATAATATTCATGAATGATTAATTAAAAAACATAATTTTACTGAAGTCTCGGAACAAAATTTTAATTTTCAGTAAGACATTCTGTACAGAGCTAGTAACGAGTTGACTTTTCATCTACAAGAAGCTATTTTCTAAGTATTTCAGTATAATACCAAACGTTATTCAAATGAGCACAAAGTAATAAAGTAGCAGTTTCGCCACAATGCATTCTGCACTATTCCATTTTATTAGTTCCATTTCGGCATTGTATAGGCATTTAAGGCGGGAAGGTTAACATCTTGGGAGAGAATTTGAAATAAATCCCGACGGCCACGCGGACGCTGTGGCTTTAATTGATTTAATTACATTGTGTTAATTAGGGTGGCTGTTTGGAGGCAATTGAATATAACCCCGGTGCAATTTCGAATAAACCAAAGCCCGTCTCGAGCTGCTACTAGGCATTAAAATCCGTCGTAACTTCCGTTACCGCAAGCACCTACATTTTATTACTAAAATAAATAATTAACATAACAAATTTTGTTAAATAAATTATCGATCCTTAAATGAAATCATAACTTTCGTAGTGTATCTACTTGTTATGGAGGATTTAGTAAACGAATCTATTAATTAATCCTAACAAGGGTCCTTGCGGACTCTTAAAACACGAAACCACTATAGCGGTCTAACGAATTGGACGGTGAATGTAGATCAATTTCAAAGAGTCCATTTGACCGTCTGTGCGTATTGATAGTAGATAACAAGCTTCCTCGCCTGACGCAATACACGTTTGCTCGTTTATCGCAGTTAATAAGCAATTTAAGCGGGTTGACAGGAACCGCAAAGCACGATGCTTACACCCATTACTGAGAGATTACCCCCAGATCCGGTTCTTCAGAAAATACCATACCGACGAAGTCCAGACTTTTAATCAGCCTCGCCTCTCTGCCGGTTCGGTATTTTTTATTCATCTGGGTATTACTCATTCACGGATCAATTTTTCATTTTATTCGCTAGTGTTCCAGTCCCAAAGCTAATCAAAACAAAATATAGTACACTCCAGATTTAGCATTTTCCTCAATCAATTATTCACCAGACTACTGCGTTTCAAAAACTGAAATTCTAAAGGTAAGTAAATGTAATTTTCACTCTCTGAAGTGGGCTGATAGTATTTCCCAAAATAAAATAATAATAAGCTTTTGTGAATAATCCGCTAGAAATGTAAAGATCTATATCCTGTTAAAAGAGAAATTAAAAATATAATCTGCTTTGTCACAACTGCTAACAAAATTTTTCGAAACTATGTATTTTACCAAATACATATTGGCGTTCAAATACCTATAAACTGGTTTTAAAACTAGTAATTTAAAAAAAATTTTCATAATAAATTTGTTATTTTCAACTTCAACTGATATTCTAGTTCAATATTCGAAAAATGTAGGCTACTTCACTTTAATACACGACAGTAGAATTATTTTTTTTTAATGGATTAAAATAAGGTCTAAATTTTCCGTACATTGAATTAGAACTTCAAAAAGTTGAAAATAACAGTTATTTTAAGAAATTCTGTCAAAATACCAGATTTTAAAATCCGTCGCTTTTAAAATGCCTAGAGGTTTTTTAAAAAGTAGCTAGATTGTCAAATCTCTGTTGCATCTAACTAACAAAAAAGTTCGAATAATATGATTTAGCTCGAAATAGTTTGCAAAAAATGTGACAAACTGATAAATAGAAAGTGGAAACCAATTTTGTCGGTGGTTTCAAAACATATGTGCAATAATCCAAAGTAGAATTTATTAGCTGGGTTCAACTTCTGCTAAATATGCTTCTCAATAAAATTTAATTATCTGGCACGCTCTTCGGACGGAAAATAGAAATCCAAAATTTGTTTAAATAATAGTAGAAGGAATAGAAGGCGGTGCCAGGGCCATTTGTTCCCGAAGGGACCGACACATACAAGTTAAAGGCGGCCACTAGTTTCTTCGGATATCCCGAATCTTCATTTACCTAATCGAAGTCCGTTTGGACCGCTTGTCGTAAGGACATTTTCAATCGCAGAGGACAGGCACGTTCCCTAATTTCTATTCAAATTCCACAGATGACCAAAGAAACATTCAGGATATTAGTTGGAGTTAAGAAGAAAGTATATTTGGATCCTCATTCGACTGACACACTTCCACCGAGTTTATATTTAAGTACCTACTGTTTTTCTTATAGGTGAAAATTTGTTCTACTTGCTTTTTATTTTGGAATATTCAGCGTAATAATAACAAATAAAAGTATAGTTTACAAAACAAAAACTCATATATTTTGTTTCAAAATATATAAAAAAAATTATTTATTGAAGAAGCAGTAATCATTTATTTATTTATAACGTGCAGTATTAAAATAAATGTATACTACATATACACATGGTGATCAATCATAAGTGATTTCCCACACTAATACTAACTCACTTCTTATAAAACTTAAAAAAAAATTAAATATAAAAGTTGTACAGTCCGTACAATATTTGTTGAGATATAATGACAAGAAAATTATGATAACTAACAATTTAGCGGGACAGAGGCGCGCCTTGAAATTTTCTGCGGAATTATAAAATTTAAAGTCTGTTGTAAAGAGAATTGTAAGAGCTTTCAAAAGAAATATTACTCAACCCTCAATGTCATTTAAATATTTTGGGGTGATGCTTACCCTTGCTTGGGGGTGAAAGTGGTGGAGTCAAAAATACCAGCAAAGAATGTCCCCCTTTAATCTAAAATCGACGGGTCTGAGCGTTTTTCTACAATCTTGACGCAGTTCCTGAAAATGACTCTGTTTCGTTTTCATTTGGCCACCCTGTATATTAAATTCATTTTTAAAACAACTAAAGATAAACTTTCTGACTTTATTATAATGCCCCATTTCACGTGTATACTTATTTAAGCTGATACAATAGTTTCTTCTTGTCTTCAACATCAGAAACATCATATGCATTTGATACAATAGTTTGTAGGTTTGTTTTTAATTTGCGAGGTAAATATTCAATATTGTAGTCATGTGAATATCGTGATTCCTACTTAATTACAAGGATTTTGTATTTGAGTACTTTTTGAATGTTGTATTCAGGGTTCAAGTAATCATGGATACTTCTTTCAACAAGTATTCAATATTCATGAACTGAATACTTTTTCTATATTCATAATCCACAAGCGTATCCATACAAATCCCTACTAAGAGGGTATGTTAAAAGTCACATGTTAGTAGGACATTTTATTTTAAACATAATATATTTTAAACAAAACGTATCATATTTTAAATAACAAACCTCAGTTATTGCTCTAATGAAAAATAATTATTGACTTTAAAAAACGTACTATTCGCTTACGACATACCACACTCAATTACACCTTTCAAAAACGGTTATTTGGACAAAAATTAGTCCATGGGCTGCCGACCGCTGAAACGAGATGCAATATTTCCGATTTTTATGACTCTTTTTATACATATAAACTTCTTTTTGAATGCATTGATGCCAGTCTCCGTAGCTTTTGTCTTCTCGAATATGTTTCATGACATTTTCATTGAAGTGAAAAAGTTTTCTCGAATAAAAACTCTCAAGGGTCCAAACGCATCACAGAAATCTCAAGAGTAGATGAGGAAGAACTTGCGTTGAACCAAATTAGAATTTGTACCAATACAATTATGTATGCAAGTTATTATTTGTTACGTTGTCTTGAAATTTACATTTGAAAATCAGTCTTATTTAAACTAACAAATTTATGACTTCCAATCATATACTTATTCAACATTTTTTATATTTAATTAAAAATACAATTTTTTATGCTTTATGAAATACGTTAAATGCACAATTTATTTCGCATATTACTGAATATTTGAATATATCTGCATTAAAAAGGATTTTCAATAAAATATGTGGATATTTATATAGACATGTTTATACTTATTTCTTTCTCTAGTGGTGTTATAGACACAGTTACTAAATATAGTAAAGTTTAAATGCACTATCAGTGACATCTTGTAGTTAGTAGCAGATGTGCAAAAGATTGAAGTTACATCTAGGTACAAAGGCTTTTCGGAAACTGTGATCGTATTAATCCGATCAGTGGGATCATCTTGCTCGAAAAGTGAACCAGTTGTGTTTAAAAAAAGTTAATCAATTCTATGTATAGACTTCTACTGCTCGTGCTATACATTCGGAAACATTGTCAGGAGTCAGACACTCCCGCTTCCTTAAAATGCAAAAACAATAGTGTATTTATTTAATCTCAAATTATAGTTTCCAAAAACCATACAGTAAAAATTATTTTTTGTTAATAAATTTTTCAATAATTCATACATTTTAATACAAAACAGAAAAATTATGAGTTGAAATAACATGTGCTGCCATCTGTTTATAAAAAACAAGGGCTATACCTGTGCATCTGTGAATGCACTATATCTGTACAGATAACTCCTTTCTTACAGACAGCAGTATATCTTTTTTTTTATAAAGATATTTTCCATTTGAATAATTTTGATGAGAAACATTGATTTTTTACTGAGGTTTGGAATTATAAGATGATTTCTACACGTTCGTTACTGACTAGCTATGGCCAATGTTTTAAAAAACTATATAACTAAACTATACTGTTCGTTCACACGGTACGGATTCGGTTGTTTTATGGAAACGATAAAAATATCGAACGAAAATATTAAAATAATGGCCTCAATTCAATACAATTTAACTACCGTTTCGTATAAATATCGTGCTATATAATGACGAGTTAGTTCTGGACCATATCTCCTAGATGGCAGTAACCAAAATATGTTTAAAATACTTTGGATAGTTTTCGTATTCTTTGAGTGTGTTGTGTTCCCTATTGTTATTTGTATGTTATGTACGTACAAACTGTCTTAATCAATGGCTGTCCGAAATATTTTACACAATGATCCCCGCATCTAGAAGACGTAGTATAGAATTAGAATTACTGTGGGCTCTTTAATTATACTTTTATAAACAATGCTAAGACGCAACATTTAATCAACAAAATTTAATGACTGAAAATATAACACTACATACGGAAATGCACTAGCACAAGCTCATCTAGGTATTTAACACACAAAATTATAACTTAGGTCAACCCTTAATTGCAGAGAAAATTGCAAAACCGTTATATTCATACACTTCATTACTGCTAACACTAACAGTACCTACTAATAGTAATAGAATCTCTAACGGTATGTACCTACTTCTTATAAAAATATCTAATAAAAAAATAAAGATAAAAAACCAATGGAACATAACAATATGACGGACGAAAAATTTTAGTGCCAAGATCTATGATGAAATATTCAGTTTTAATTTGTATCCTTACAATTTTGTTCCTAATACACAAATTGATTATATGATAATTTAAATAAATTATAAATAATTGCATATTTTATATTTCAAGATAGATATGAAGAGAACAAATACCTATATAACTGCTTAATTAAATCAGCAATTTAAAATAAAACAATTCATAGACTACCTATTGTCATTTTCATAGAATTGAATCAAAATCTAAAATAAAATTTTATCATGCATTAGGTAGGTGTATCTCAAAAAGCAATGTTTTTAAATATTTATTTAATCGTTAATGACCAAAGTTGATTAAGAAATCTTTAATTAGCCTTATAACAAATTAGATAAAGTTAATTATGTAGATATTTATTTGATGTTTCAATTTATATCCGATAATACTTTCGAAGTAATGAAAAAACTGTCAATTTGGAATTCGAATAAATAAAAAATCAGAAAAGTATTTTTTTCTAAATTTAAAGTAATTATAATTAAGTTAAAATTTATTACATAAACAACTAATGGAGTAATTGAGATTTCCGAGTTAATTAAATTTAACAATTAGTATTCATTTTTTCATTAGGACAAATGATCACTTTTAGTTATTTTTAGAATTGATGTTGGTGCTTCAGCGAGTGACAAACAAAACAACGTCAAAATGTTTCAAGCACAACATTCATTTCCATTAGAACATCATTCAGAAACAAACTATATAACTAATCATTATACAATGGAAGCTTCTTACTGTTTATGTGGTCGACCCTACGATCCAAATATTTTTATGATACAGTGCGACGCTTGCAAAGATTGGTTCCATAGCAGGTAAATAAACAAACTATAGTTTTTGCAATATTGCTAAGTAGGCTCTTCTGTATCTCATAAAACCAATGTTTATAATCTTTATTGTAGCTGCTGTAATTTTCAAGAATACTTGGCCATTGAAATAGATAAATATCATTGCCCGAGATGTGTTCCAACATTCGGCCCGTCCATAAGTAAGACTATCCAGCTAGTTTATAAAAGTATGGTACTCTAATAAATCTCTTATTTTATTTTTCAGATAAGCCAATTCGAAATTGGCATCGTCATGAATTTTGGGACGAGAATGCATTAAATAAATCGGTACAGACAGGTACTGCAGTTTTTATCAGAGAATTATGTGCTAGACATTTTGCACCGGAAGGAGAAGTTGTTGTACATATGCGTGGACAACAACTTACAGAAACCTTTTTAAAAACGCATGGATTTAATAACCCAGTTGTCATAGATAATAAAGATGGATTAGAAATGACTTTGCCACCAGATAATTTTAGTCTCTACGATGTAGAATCTTATGTTGGCGGAGATAAAGAAATTGATGTAATTGATGTGTGTCGTCAAACTAATATAAAAATGAAATTACGTGAGTTCGTCGAATATTTTAATAGTTTAAATCGTACACGAGTGTTTAACGTTGTTAGCTTAGAGTTCTCAAATACAGGGTATGTATAAAAATTACTTAATAGTGAAAAAATAATATTGATATATTATTACAGATTAGCAAATTTAGTCGAAGCTCCATTTATAGCACGAAAATTAGATTGGGTTAACACTGTTTGGCCACCTGATTATGCAGGAAAGCCGCAGGTTCAAAAATATTGTTTAATGAGTGTAAAAGATTCTTACACAGATTTTCATATCGATTTTGGTGGTACGAGCGTTTGGTATCATGTTCTAAGGGGAGAAAAAATATTTTATTTTATTAAACCTACTCCAGCCAATCTTACTCTTTATTCACAATGGATGACATCTTCTAATCAAAGCGAAACTTTTTTTGGGGATCAGGTTGGTTAACATAACCTCAAAAGTTATTTTTGTAATGAGAATAAGTATTGAATGTTAATTTTCATTATGATGGAATCAGTTCAGTACAATTTGTTAGTTGTTATCTCAAGCATGAATTAATATACATTTTAGGTTGACCAATGTTTTAAATGTGTTATACGACAAGGTCAAACAATGCTCATCCCAACAGGTTGGATCCACGCTGTTTATACACCGGTTGATTCCCTTGTTTTTGGTGGAAATTTTCTTCATAGTCTTAATATAGCCATGCAGTTGAGGTAAGTGTGCTGTTAAAATTTGTAAGTAGTTTTTAATAAGGACAAAATTTTTAGTTGTTACGAAATTGAGAAAAAGACTAAAACTGAGAAAAAATATCTTTATCCTAATTTTGAAATGATCAATTGGTTTGCTGGTGCCTATTTACTTGAACAAATAATTGAAATTAACCTTGAAGAAAGTAGATGTCCGGAAAATTTGTTGATAGGATTAAAAGCTCTTCATCATTCTTTGAAACACTGGAACAATGAGAAAGACGTAAGTGTTGACAGCAGTTTTAATTAAAAATCGACTGTATATATATTTTTTGGTAGTATAATATGGCAGTAAGAGAACAAATGCCGTTTACACTGAACGTACCCAAACTGCTTAAAGATATTGGTAAAGAAATACGTCATGCTGAAAGATATATAAACCATTTGAATCCTCCAAAACCTGAACGGGAGTCAAAGCGAAAAAGAAAAAAGCCGGTAAATAAAGATTTTGTTGATTATTCTCTTTCTCCAAAAACAGCTGCAATTGACGTAAGTATTAGTTAATCCTCACATTTATTGACTAATTTATGTAAACACTTATTTTAGTACATGCCAGTACATGAACCGCCATTAACAGTGAAGTACCCTCGACAATCACCGCTTAAATTGACCCTTCCAAAACCTGCGTTATATCCCTACGAAAGAACAAGTAATTTCTCAGAACAAGGCTCAGCGAGTTCTACTATACCCCATAACAATATCGAACACCAGTGGGGTTTACCAGTTATACCTTTTGATCGCCCCCAAGAAACTGTTGCCATACACCGTGGTGGAGCTGTTCTCAAGTTTAAATTGGGGTAAACATTTCAACAATATTTGTGAAAATAAATTGTATTTAATTTTATGTTTTAGGACAAAAGATATAATACCACAAAATGTAACAAATTCAACACCTGTCAACGAGTTCAACTTTGGTGATGGATTAATAGGAAGTTCAGAGGACATATATGATTTTCATGACGATAGTGATAGAGACGAAGACTGTTTTAATTTTACAATAGATGAAACTCCACCGAAAAAACAAAGAAAGTCTGGTATCAAAATGCGTTTACCAGGTAAACTTGTCCAATATTGTAATTGTATTTCAATTAACAAAATATTTTACAGTAAAAACAAAATTATCCCGTTTGGAAGAGGGAGAAGGATCAAATGGAATAGAATCTCTAATACAAGCTTCAGCCTTATCTGTGCCGTAAGTATTATTTTCTTTAAGTTTTGATGACCTAGTGACGCATTCCCAATATTTTTTTCTAAGTGCCGAAAAGCTATTAAGTTATTGCTTTATTTTTGCTCTATACACTACTAGGTGCTGCGATATGAATGTCACATGGCACGTTATTGCAACTTCAGTGTCTCACAATATGTCAAGCAAATTTTTTTAGGAGGCCTATGGAAGGCGGAACATCTCCTTCTACTCAAGAAGCTATAGCTGGTATGCTCTCTATCAGCCAAACTTGGCAACCTGGCAAGACTCAGCGAAGAAAATACAGTCACAGTCCTGTAGAGGAGAATGTTAATAATGTCCATCAAGATGACGATTACAGTAAGATATTTTTTATTATAAAAGTTGAATATCTCTGGAAACTAATTATACTTGTTTTAGTTTACCCATCCTTAGACAATTCTGATGATGAAGACGTACATATTTTCAAGCCAAGAGGTAGATCCAAAGTCGATGAAGCTTGGAATCCAAAAGCAAGAGTTGGACCTTTGCTACCAAAAATGAATCGCCCTGCTCGCGAGGGTACGAAAAAACAGTGTGTTGAAAAAGTACTTGAAGCTGCAGCAGCTCGAAGAGTCAACGATTCACCAGAAAAAGTATGTCGTAGTTTATAGAGATGTGAAATATTAAAATTCATTTTATTTTCCGTTGAGTAAAAACAATAAATAAATATCTAAGTACACTGAGATTATCATTGGCAATAGCCATAAAGTCCTATCAGGAAGGGAATGACATATTTAAATTGCTTTTATAGACATTGTAAAAGAAAGATAAGACATAGTTCCGTTAACAAGCAATAATTACTGTATTTTATTATAAAGTAAATACTTTGATAATATTGCAATAAATTAAGTGCATTTTCTCAATGGATAAAGTACAAGACCTTATCAAAGTCATCAACTTGAAACTAATTAATATAAATTCACATGGATTTTAGTCCCCAAAGAGGCAGTACCGTCGTAAGAAAATTAAACCAAAGTTAGAGCTAAGAAGCCCATCGACCAGTGCTACTTCTATACCTAGTACCTCTACTACCCACACAACTGCCATTAATGCAAGTAGTAGTGGAAACCCACCAAAACCTCGAAAGGGTATGAAGACTGTAAAACAACGATTAGGTAAAATCTTAAAAATTCATAAAATGATACATTAATATATTGAATGTTCTATCATATAATTTATTGTTGTTTATTATCTTTGAAATCTCAGTATTCTTATTCTTTTATTTTATTATTTTATATTTTTATTTTATTTCGTAACATTCCGTTTCTTAATATTTGAAATGCAACGAAATTATTTTTTTATTATTTTTCAAGGTATAAAATATAAAGGTTATAAATCATGATTAAAAAAAAACTGTTATTTTATCAGTGCATTATTTTTATCATTTTATTTTAATGTTTTATATTTAAAAATGGATTTATTTTGGTTTAATAGCCAATTAGTTTTCAGCAATATTTGACATTATAGGCGTTATTGTGGTAAACAATCATGAAAAGATGTTCACTTACATTAATGTTGTATTTAACAAATGCTTGATTTTAAGCAAAATAAGACTGAAAATTGTTAGAGAATATGTAAAACGGTTTATTAACTGTAATTACATTATTAACTGTTTCAATATACTGAACATTTTTATGAAAAATATTTATTTACTCCTTCAAATTGTGTTGATATGAATTTTATTGAATTGTATATTTATTCAATACATTAGCAGCTGTATTTATACGGGTAGTATGTATTTGAAGAATTTGAAATGTATAAAATCTATCTGAACATATACTTCTACATTTGCTTGGTTGAATACTTGCAGTGCCAGTTTAAGTTTTACCTCTTAGTGATGAGACAAACTATGTAAGTTATTTTAATTACATTTGAAGAAATTCAATTTAAAAAAATATTTTGCCATATATAAGTTGTAATATTTTTTGTACCTGACATAGTAATTTAGTTTTTAGTTAAATATTAATAGAAATGTATAAAAATAAAAAACAATAACGTAGATTTAGGTTAGATAAACGATTTAAAAACTGTAAGGACATTAGACAAGGAATTAATGACGCTCATATTAGAACACGAGTGTAAATTCAAAGGTGTAAAAAAATATTTCGTCTCGAATGTTTCAAATTTGGTTTATATTTAATAATATTGGCTGTTCTTCTTTCCTAATCTAATGTGACAATGCCAGAGCAAATATAAAATGCAGACGATTTTGTTATGCCCTTCTTATATTTAAGGATTCCTTTAGAGGTCTTAAATTTGGCACTGATTGAAATTTGTTTAGCCCAATATATTTTATACCTTATTTATCAGGCAGATCCTTCAGTAAACTCAATTTTAGTTAAAAATTTTCAAACCCACGTGAGATGGATAATGCTTGATGGTGTAATATATGTATATTCAAAATTTAGGGTATTGTAATCAGGGAAATTTAAATTTAACTCTATTTTGTTAAATGTACATAAAAATTGTTCATTTCTGTGATCTTGCAAAATCAAATTTTGCATTTAGTGTAATTTGTAATTAATTTGTTAATTATATAAGATGTAAATTAATAATTATATTGTTTTGACTGTGTATTCACCGTTTTACTATTATATTTGAGTTTATAATTAATTAGTTATTTTAATATATAATCAATGTGAATATGTCAGTACAAACACTTTGTCATTAAAGATCAGTTTGTTCCTTAATTATATGTTTTCACATATTGTCCTGTGAATTCACAAATCACCGAGATAGTATGTTAGAGTTTTCACAAAAATTAAATTTATATAAAATAAAAAGTATGCATTGCAATTTCTTGTTTTGTTTTCAACATTTGAAATTTCCACAACTAAAAATTATTTATATGAAACCGGTAGGTATTTTACAGTACATATGTATTAATATGTAGATTGTTTTCAAGCCATGGGATTTCCCAGTAGCTCTTATTTTGAAACTAGTATTTGAAGTATTTTTACTGCCAATCACATCATCACTTTTAATATACAGGGTGTGCCATTTAACACTCCCACTGCCAATAACTCCGAAATGAAGAAATTTATTTTAGTTCCGGAAATTGGAGTTGTTAGGTCCTTCGAATAGCTTTAAATTGTAGTTAGAACTGTTAGTTCATACCTTTCTGTATAGATGGCATGGCGACACTAAAAATTTTTTTGATCCCGGGAACGTGGAAATGCAGTCCATCTGAAAGATTGTTAAATTTTGAATAATTTTTATAATATGAAGTTTTTCCCTATATTTACTTGTTTTCGTGATATGTCAACTTCAATATGCAATGTATGATGTAACAGGAAAATCTATTATTTTATCTAAATCACACTGACAGTAGCGGCTCGTGACATTGAGAATATGTGAAACATATTCATTGATTGACTAAAAAGAAAAAAAACCGTAGTTACGACAACCTTGCGTGACGTTCCCAAAATGATTAAATCCCTTCTTATTCCACACGCCTTACTTCACACCCACAATTATACACGGCATACAGAAAAGTTTTTATTCCGAATACCATTCATTCCGAAACTTCCGAACGTACACGTCTTTTGACTTCCCCTTTTTTCCATATCGAGAGAATAAAGCACAGGTCTCTCGCAATTTAAAAAATCCTTTTTGTCCTCAATTTTCCATCTGGAAAATGGCGTTTGCAATAAAATACATACTGGATCATACACAGGAAACATTACAATTATTATACAAAACAAATATTAACTAAGAACCGTTATAATCGTGCACTGGGCGACGCGTATCGTATAAACTGTTAAAGGTAGGCGATGGGCGATGCACGATGCTGCTTCAATTTCTGCGTCACTCGTTCCCCCATGACGTAGTTTAATCCCATGTTGGCCGCGTCGTTGCCATGACAACCACTGTAAACAACGCTACGAAGAGAAGCAGAATATAGACCGTTTCAATCTGCGTCAATTGCGTATACTATACGTTGTATGGGCGCAAATGCGGCCTGCCTAATAATAATATACCGCCTGCTCTCCCGCACAAGTCTCCGACTTATGGGTAATTCTCGTTGTTAGAATGAGTAGAGATATAATAATAATTATTATTATTAAGTTAATGTTCGCGCTCAACGAAGGCAATGTTCTTTTAGAAAGCGTTCAACGCGCCACTATTCCGTTTATTTCTGTGTATTAAACAAACAAACACAATACATTTTCAATATAGAATTATACCTAAATTATAAAATTTATATAAAATTAAAAATAATTTTAGGTGAAGCGGTGCATCACTTGCATCACCTGACGAGCCGCCACTGCACACTGAGACAAAATATTCTTTTAAAATATTGTTATAATGACTATTCACGCCACATACTAAATGACAAACAATAAACTATAAAAAAACAAATGATCAACTACAGAAAACAAATTGTACAATGGTAAATCTAAATTGTAATTATTGGAAAACTAATATGTGTCATCCGTCATTGTTTCATTTTAAACAAATGTCATGAGCCACCTATGACTACAATTTTAATTACATTTGATAAAATACGGTTCGTCTCTGCCACTTATAAGATTTATTACCATTGTACAATTTTTGTTTCTGTAGTTGATCATTCGTTTTTTTTATAATTTATTGTTTGTTAGTTAGTATGTGATGTGAATAAAGCCATTATAACAATATTTTAAAAGAATATTTTGTCTCGGTGTAATTTAAATAACATAATAGATTTTCCTTTTACATGATACATTGTATATTCAAGTCGACATATCTAGAAAACAAGTAAATATAGGGAAAAACTTTATATTACATAAATTACTCAAAATCTATCAGATGGACTGCATTTCTACGTTCCAGGGGTTAACAAATTTTTTAGTAGCGCCACGCCATCTATACAGAAAGATTTGAACTAACAGTTCTAACTACAATTTGAAGCTATTCGAGGGACCTAACAACCTCAATTTCCGTACCTAAAATAAATTTCTTCATTTCCGAGATATTGGTAGCGGGAGTGTTAAATGGCACACCCTGTAGAGCTGCTTGAAAATTTTGAATAAACAAAACTAAGAAATAAAATATATTAAAATTTATTATATATTTTTTAAACAAAACTGAAATCTTTCTTGGTCTCCAACAGATTAAAATAACAGGATAAAACAACATATCACATATATTTTGGCCGTTATTTATAACGATTTATATTGTAGAATGATACACCATAAATTCTTGATGATACTCTACAACGATACTATTAGACATCATATCATAACTCGTTCGATTATGAGGAAATATGTAAAATGCCACGCACAGTGGTAGCAATAAACCAACAAACAGATTTTTCATGGCGGCTCTCGTCAATGATTTCTGCCAACCTAAAGGAGCTGCGCCGGTTGCTGATATCGTTTCTGTCATTCTGCCTGGAACTGGAGACATATTTTCTACTGTTATCACCATTAAACCCATATATCTTTTACCCGGTGTTGCAAAAAATTTTCCTTTTAAAAAATAAGTCTAAAACGATTTTATGGAAATTTAAATTATTTCAAAATATTTAGTACAAACCTCATATGTACAAACTATTAAACGGTGTAAAAACTCTAAAGTCAGCCATTCAATCGCCATCGGCATGGCTACCTCTGGATTTTCCAGATTTTTTTGGAATGATTCAAATCCATAGAATTCCATATCTCTAAAAAGTTAATTTCATAAATTTTTAAAAATTGAACCTACTGTATTATTTGTAATGAATAATTTTGTTGTCAAAGAGAATGTCCTGAAATGGCTTTAAAAGTAGTTACTTACATTATATCAAAACTTTCTAATAGGATAAAAGTTAAGGCCATTTTTACAAGAAATAAAATAAAAAAATCCATAAGTTCTGCAACCATTCTTTTCCACAGTGGTGGAATAACAAATTCATAAGTACTGGGTCTTTGATTAGTTTGTGAAGAGACAGCTACAAAAAACTATAATAAGCATAATCCCCTTAAAGAATAAATCAATTATACTTGTAGCATAAGGAGGATTAACACCATTTCTATTTGCAGCTGTGTGTCTTTGTCGCAAAATATTTTGTAAACTTTCATTCCATAAATTTGCCTGTGCCAGAGTGGCATTTATATTATTTAGTTGTTGTTGTTGCAACAGCTGTGGATTTACATGATTTCCCTCAGTGTTTACATTATTAAAAGGAAATCCAGAACACGCATTATAATGCGACAACCTTGCTTCATTTAACCACTTTCTTAATTTTTTTAAATATTCTTCACGTTCTTGTTTTAATTTAGCCCATTTTTCATCTTCACTTGCTTCGTTAACTTTGTCGTTATCTTGTGGTATCTGCGCTTCTGCCATAACTACTTATCGCACAAATAAATAACAGATTTCACTTTCACATTTCTTTGACAGTAGGTATTCGTTTTGGTTGCCTTTCGTCTTTCGTCAACCTCGCACCTCACCCCACTTCTTCCAACATAAATAGATAACTCGGATAGTAAATGTCACCGATATAAACAAACGATTAGACACGCTAAAGCTAAAGCTACATCGTCTAGTTGGTTAAGGTGGATATATTCTAAATTTTAATTTTAAACGAATCATCTGAGAACACATTTACTTTTCAGTGAATTATTAATTTTTCAATAGGCGGTCAAAATAGCTTTTTAAATGTGATATCTACATTTTATAGATTTTCAACTCCCCAGCAAAATTATATATTTTAATGTGATGAAACAGAATTTATGTAAATAAACATAACATTGTTTTTATGGATTAAAAACAGAATATTAAGTCACAAGTAAATTTTTATAATAGACAAAACAGTAAAATATAATCGCTTCATAAAATTTTAATAAATTTGTTTGTAATGCGGAGTTCGCAGAACTTCGACTGTGGGGCGCTACACATAATTCAACCAATCATCAAGTTTAACTTCGTGGATAAACTTTGATGCTTGTGAAGCTGACTTAACCATAAGTCAAGATGCGCAAGTGATGCAGAGTACTTCGAAACATTTTAGTTCCTAAATAAGTATCCTTGCAGAGACAACCCAAGGGTTGTCTCTGATCCTTGTTTTTCCTTGCCTCCTCGCGCATCTTTTCCAAAAAAGTTTTATACTCTAGAACTGTACCCACATAATGTGAGGTTAGGATTTCTGAATATGTTTCATGAAGATTATTTGCGCCTATTAATTATTTCATTTGCGGCAATTATTTATACAATAGCTGAAATTTATATTTGGTTGAAATTTATGATTTGGCTCTGGATTTTGGCTTTTGGATATTTGGCTCTGGATTTTGGCTCATAATAAAAATAAAAATTATAAAAATATTAAGTGCTTATGTGTTCTCGGAAATGTTCCAATTATTTATGTTGGAGTATTTAGAGAGTAGAACAGTATAGGTTTGAGGAACAACACTTCAGGAGCTATTTCTAAGATAATTGGAAAGCAGCTTATGATTACAAGTCCTCATGCGTGCGTGGTCACAGATCCGTTGTAACGTTATAACACGTGAACATTAAGATCCAATCCAATAATTGCGCCACTACCCTACCCAACCATACCACACATAAACATGACACCACCCCCGGGGTTTACACAGACGAGCCGGCGAAGCAAGAAGAGCGCTAGAAGAAAGGGCCCTAACCGGCGGGGCCCAGCCAGGACAAAAGGAGGTCCCACAAAGCGCCTACACCGGCCGCATTTGCGGTCGGGGTAGACGACGGATGGGGCCCACCTACGAAGGCTGTCCAGGCCTACACGAGATGAGGCAGGATAAAGAGGGATAATCCCCCTCGATCCCAAATCATTGAGGCCAATTTCTAGCCAT
>NW_019416220.1:1504886-1598584 GCF_000390285.2 Anoplophora glabripennis | reverse complement strand
TTTTTTTTAGAATAAAACGAAAAAGTAGTTAGGTTTTGAAGTGCGTGAGTTTTTTTTTTTTTTAGCTACGCTTATAAGTAATATATGACTAATACAAACATACTTGTGCGCCGCTGGGATGAAAACGATCAATATCTCGTATCTCGAGTGATCACTCGATTATTAGAAGTACTCGATTACCGATAACTCGATTATCAAAATTGGTCGATTATGCCCATCACTACTCTAAAGGTCAAAACGGGTTGGATGCAAATGGTCACGTGGTTACAACAGATCCGTGATCGCGCACGCATGTGGATCCAGGTTCATGCGCATAGCAACCTTAGCCCTTTTCTTTTACTCATGATTTCGGAATCATAACGTGTTAGGATCCGATGGAAACCAATCAGATTGATAGATTTCGGATCGTAACGCGTTATGATTCCGAAATCATGAGTAAAAGAAAACAGCTCTTATATTATGGTTGTCATAGATTGGAAAACATAAAGTTTATTAGATATTCTTTATTTTTAATCTATGTTCTTACATCCATAGGCGCCGACTTTTAAAACTTTTGTCGAGTGCTCGGTTGCCTTATAAGCATTTTTTGCCAGATCACATTAAAAAGCAAGAGAAATGAGTCGTCATTTGAAATATCATGAGGTAAAAGATTTAAAATACGTATTTCTCCGAATTAGATTTTATGAAAAACTTTTTAAAAAATATATCGAAATTAATTAAGTGTTTCGACACAAATTTCAAAAATTTAACAATTTTAATAATTTTAACAAAAAATAAACTTCTATGGAATAACAAGTGAAAATATAAATATATGTATGTACTATGTAGACGTAAAAGTAGGTAGCAGAGAAATATACTATTCTAACATAACTGATAATAATTCTTGCGGGTGCTTGAGCCCCGGAGCACCCGAGAAGTCGGCGCCTATGCTTACATCATTATACATCCCATCACGTGATGTGTGGTATTGCGTTTAAAATTGGTAACGTATTGAAATAAGTTTCTTTTCTATAAACAATATATATTTGACATCAATCTTCACATTTTAAAATTTTCTTTATTTTATTTTTAAATTTATGGCGTGTAGGTACCCAATATATCCTTACCTGTACTTAAATATGTAGGTAGGTACAATAGTGGATATCCCACATTTATTATCACTAGATTATAATATATTTTAACAATTGCATCACATCAAATTTAGTTAATACTTAAATCTCATAGTGTATGTACATAGATTATCAAATTATTTTCTTAAGCAACCCGCTAAAAAAACTTTTTATGTAGTAAAAATTGTTACTGCATAGATTATTTTAATCACAGGCACAGTATCGTATCAGTTTATTTTTATATTTTGTATTGAATATGACAAACTTAATAAATTATAAAGGTGAAAGATATTTGCAATAGAAAAACGAAGTTATTATTTTTTGCAAAAATTGACAAATAGACAGACAGTTTATAGATGAAATATTTGAAATGACTGTCTTACATACGTAGATAACTTGGGTACACAATAATAACTCGTATAATACACAAAACATAAAACTCAATTGGTATAAAATTTATTAAGAACCTCTTAATGTTGACATTACTTCTACTTCATCAAAAATTGTATATTTGTACTTATTTATCAATTTCAACTTAATTTCTTTTTTTATTTAGTCTTCCATCGAGACTATATATTTAACAGTCATAACATGTTGGCTACAGTTGTTAATAAAAGTAATGTAACAACACCAACAGATATGTCGAAAATTGATCCACCACTTGTCTTTTGTAAGTCACAATCTGGATTTAAATAGGCTTGGGGGCCGAAACAACCAGCATAGCTAATCAAATGAGCTATATAATTTTGTTCGACGACCCCACGGATTAAATTGGCATGAGGTCCTTTCGCAAAAACGGCTACATCTTCGCCACCATGTGTGTCATCTTTAGATTGAAACGCTCCAATGTGGGCGTAATAAGGATCATTTAACCTGTTTTCGTCGTACCTTGTGTCACGCCATGGATAGGTGTTATTGGATACATTTATTCCATAGTGGTAATCAAAACCTGGCCCATTAGCGTACGCGAGAGTTAAAAATGGCCTGTCTTCTTCACCCGCTTCATCGGTATATCCTAAAAAAAAAACACTGTTAGAGTTAGAATTTGTTTGTTTATACTGAATAACGGACCCATTCATTTAAAAATAACTACATGAGGAAATACAAACCAACCCAATATGTCATTTCCTCTTTTGCTGTAGCCTTCCATGGTGAATGAATGGGAGTGATCAGCTGTAACTATTATAAGAGTATCTGGTCCAGTTTCATTAAGAGCTAATGATATAGCATTATCAAATTCAGCAGTTTCGGCCATAGCCAGTCTTGCATAATTTTTATGATGGGCTTGATCAATTAAACCACCCTCCACCTGAAATTTTAAGAAATAATCAGAAATAGGTTCCTATTAATTATTTTCTCAAATATTACCATAAGAACAAATCCATTTTGGCCCTTTTTTAAAATTTGTAAAGCCTTTCTAGTCATATCAGTAAGGCTTGGTGCGCCAGTGGGTCCGTTGTCTCTAACTAACTCATACGGCATGTGTCCAGGTGAAAATAAACCTATAATATACGGATTTATCAAATATGTCCATACAGTACTAGGAAAATTACCTAATAAATATTCTGTATCATCGTTAACATTACTCAGCTCCTCGTTATTAGTGGCAAAAACGTAATTAGAATTATAATGATTTTGAATCCAATCATTTGTCAAATTCAGACCATCTTGCCTAGTACACGGACCTGTACTCTCTGAAGTGTGACCCAAAAGTTGTTGGCCTCCGCCAAGAATAACCTAATGAAAGCTATGATATCGCCTAAATTTTGTTTTTAAGATCGAAACTTTACCTTAAAATTTGTTCCAGGTGCATCTTCTATTAGCTGCCTTGCAATATCTTTCGCATTCCCCACAACATCTAAGGGTAATTCTTCGTCACACTCCCAGTACCGATAAGTAGCATGAGCGTAAGTCGCAGCTGGTGTTGCATGAGTGATTCTTGTGGTTGTTACTATCCCTAAAGATAATTTAGAATAAGCATTTGTTAAACTGGTGCTATTTGTCGACATCTGTATGGTGTTCTAATATTTTTAAAATATGGTTCTATACACAAATGGTTCTTACAAATAGTCGCAATGAGATAATGGCCAACAAATGAGTGGATCATCCTATAAAAATGTATTGAATGCGTTAATACCTGTATCCTTGTTTGCAGCTTGAGCCCAAGTCATTAAAGACTCCAATTTTGAATTTTCATAAACTTCTTTATCGAAAGTAGTTTTATTACAGTTAACATCGACAGCAATTGCTTTATATCTAGTCTTCACTCCTGTTGTAAAGAAATTGAATTAATTGTAAGTAAGAACATAATAATATTTGGTTTTACGTACCTGTAAAAAGCGCAGTAGCTGTTCCTGCAGAATCTGGCACTTGCATATCCACGTTATAGGTCTAAAATTGATTAATCTTGATACACGTCATTCAATTGAAACATTGACTGAATAATTGTGGCAAAATGATATAAAATTTAAATATAGTGCATTGGTACTTAATTTACTGCGGCGGAATTAGTCTTCAGTCGTTAATAAAATTTCATATTTTACATGACACGGCTCTATACATATTTCTAATTAAATATGAGTGGAAAAATATACGATGTACTAATAACGTTTTTCTCTAACAATTTCATATGCCAAATACATATTATCGAAGAGGCATGTCATGTACTATAGATAGCAAATATCCCACCTTAACTAAAGCGATGTTTGGAAATTTGTCAAATGTAAATTCGTGTTCTTCGCCCGCTATGCCAAACTCTTGTTGACCTTTATAAATTCTTCCCGCAGTTATGGTTGACACACCCATTCCATCCCCTATGAAAATGATTATATTTTTTGCATTTTTAAATTCTTTAGCTTCGGCCTCAAGCTCTAGATTTTTCTTCAATGTATTTTCTGCCATATTTATCCAAAAGTTTTTATCTACAAATTATGATGTAAATTGATAATTTACTCAATCCACATACTATATTTACCTTGTTTCAACACTTCGTCGTTTGAAATAGGACTTTTGTAACTAAATTTTGCTGAAATATAGATAATTATTATTAATTGAAGAATAACTAGAATAGAATGAATTATACTTACACGTATTTTGTACTGCATCCACTTTTACCACAGTCAATTGTTCATTTAAATTAAGAGGAGCACAATTTATTAAACCTAATAAGAAAAAATATGAGCAAAACGATCTTTCCATGGCGAAAAGGCAAGTCAAACTATTTCGTTGCCTATACAATGCGATCTGATTAAATAATTGCAATAATCATAATTTAATAAGAAAATCTGTTATTTAAGGGCGGAAATAATGTATTAATATATCAAACTTTGATGGACCTTAAGTGAATAAAATAAAATTTCGAATTGATAGTGATACTAGCGGAACACCGTTATATATCCTGGAGGCATTTAAAATTACTTGATCCTTAATGAGGCTCATTAAAAAAATAAACAATTTAGAAATTATATGATTTTCGGATTAAGAACTCGTAATGGTTTAAATAATTTACGCGAATTTTCCTTAAATTTATATAGCACTCTCAAATAAAATTAATCTCATGATTTATAAGGGAGTTACATTTACAACAAAAACGTCAGTGACGGAAACGCCAAGCAAAAAGAAGCAATTTGCTAATATAAATATTTAACTTTATAATAAGGTATGTTTGAATTCACTTTATATAAGTTTGTATCATAGTAGTCAAAAAATTATGCAGTGCAATTATTTTGTAGATTTTAAAATATAATTCTTGTTCAGCTTTTGTAATCGCTAAATTGGCAATTGTGTTATAGGTACCACCAATGTACATCCCCTTTTTCTCTTCCCACATAGGTCAATTTATTAAAGTGAAACAAGAGAATAACTAACCTAGTTCCGGTATCATATCAATCTCATTATTATTGTATGACGTCAATAGCAAATTATAAATTTCTAGATAAAATTACGTCATTATACAGTGTTTCTACAAATTTTGACATAGGGTACCTACTTCACCAAAAATATTTGAATGTTTATAAACTTAAGATATAAGGTCCACAATATAATTCTAAAATTATCACATTCAAAAATATAGTCAAATGAACTTACTCAAAGTTTAATCCTTTAGAAAAAAGAATAGACTTTTTTAGTGTGACGTCACATATTTAGGTAACCCGCAACAAGTCGTCATAGTTGAAATTGTAACGACCGAATCTGACCCTTGCGTACTATTTACATAGATACCTACTATAAAAATGAACAACGTCAATTTAATTTATTTTTACAAGGATTTAGAAGTATTTAAGAACGACCAACACGTGTGTCGTAAAATTGATACATTATTGTGCTTAAAACTTACAAAATGCGATATAAAAGAATATTCCTAAATTTAAGTAAAGTAAAAATTTAAAATTAGCCGTGTTATTTCTAATGCGCATGCTCGGAAAGAGTAGCCTCATACGCAGGTGAGATATTATTGATATGTCATCGCAGTCATCATTAGCGTATTTTCTGTACTACTCTTTGGTTTGTTCCATTTGCAAGCCATGTCTGTAGTAGACAAACTGGTGTGACTAAAATGGCAAGAGCTGCCATGTGATGGCATATATCATGAACCTAATCCTTTAGAACAGGTATACAGGGTCGGAAAGTCCCCATGGTTCATCGGCCGTTACGTGAGAGCGATAAAGTAAGTCATAGAAATCCGTGCGATTGAGAAAGATGGCTATAATGAAGGCGTCTAATAGTCACCGCCCATTTTGCCCTTCCACAAATAAGAAGTGGATCTTATTGCATGTAAGCACTTTACCTCGACTGTATACCTATATTTTCCTTTTCACACTGGTTTGAACTTCTCTGATAACTAAAAGTTCATCATCATAAAGCATTTTTTGTACATAGCTAGAGGAAATAAAATTTTCTCCCTTTTCGATGAGCGTCTTTTCTTCAAAGTACACAAAAACAAAAATTGCACTCTCATACTAACTGGGCTTTTAAGCATGATAATTAATATATCAAAAATTGTTACAAATTTTAGGAGAAAGAAAGCAAGAATCACGAAGTTGACAAACATGTAAATAATTCTTTTAGTTTGTTACTTGAAACTTAAATATTTCAGATATTGCCAGAATATCACGATATTTAATGCCATGACAAAGAAAACATTTTTTGGGCATTTATGTCCAAAGTACATAAGGTCGAAAATCGATCTAGTAAAAATATCGAGAATTTTTTCATGACATTGCACTATGGGGTGAGTGTTTTTTGGTGTCACTACTAAAAAGATCCATAGCGTACGCCACTGTAAAGATTAATGTTTATCTTTTTACTAAATTAATACAGAGTTATTTAAATTCAGTTTATGGTGTAAGTGCAATAGAACTTTATTACTTTGAAACGATAGACAATAGATTAATGTTTGATTACTAATTTTTCTTATTTTACAGTTGTAAAATAACTGCTGATATTTCAAAACAGCAAATTTGGATTAATTCATATGCTAATCTGATATTAGCCGTTAAAATTAGTACACAAATTGTTAAACAGATTATCAAGTATTATTAAGTAGGTATTAAGTGACAAAAATTCTGTATTTTTATGATACTTTTTAGCACAGATTTTAGGTAAACTCAACATTCCTAGAGATCAAAAATATCAGGTGCACGTGGCCTCCATGCACGTGATAATTATTCTAACGTAAATTTTTCATTTCTTCTCAGTGCTTCACGTTTATAGATCTCAAAATATTTTACTGTCCCGCAAGGAATTAAATCGTTCTCTCACTCACATAGGTACTTCTTTGCGCTCAAGATTTAGCCAGTTAAATTAATGTAATCCAAAATTGATTTTACCCCACCCCACCCCAGTTAACCCACTAAAGAAGAAACTTTCAGCAATACTACATAAGGTACCTGGGGCAAATAAGGCCCACATTTAAAAATTCGCGCTAAAATAATTTGATGATACGTCACTCTTCACGCACACATGCGATTAGTTAGAGAAGTCTAATTCTAATTTAGTTGTAGTCTAGTCGAAGAGAGAGAAGTCTCATTTATTGTTATTATAAAGAAACGAATTAGGCTTTATTTTTTTGAATCAAATAAAAAAGTAGTCTTATTTTTTGTTATCGAAAGAGAAGTTTTCGTTTTTTAAGAGAAGTTTGGTTTACCTAGTTTGTTTTAGATAGTATGTACCTACTTAACTAAACTTGTTGAGTAGTCTTTTTACCTCCCCAGTTGTTAAAAGGCCCTTGTTGATTATTAAGGGAAATGTGTAATAAAAGTTTTATACATATTTTTTTCCTACTAATAATGTTTTTAAGGAGTCATTGTGAAAAACTGAAAATTCACAAGAGGGCCTTATTATACCACGTTGGTTTAATAAGGTCCAGAGGTAGAAATTTTAAAAAGTCAAATGTTTTTAAAAGGATTGCCTCTTCTACTATTTGTTTAACTTTTGTGATAACTCAAATTAATAAACTTTGTAGAAAACATGATTTTGTCTTTCTAAATAACAAAATATACTATTTATTGCATATTTAAGTTAAATATGGGCCTTATATGCCTCAAGTACATTATAGCAACTCGCTGCAAGCTAGCACCTAGTTTATTAAGGAAATGCTGCAGTGGAACGGAATTATTTACGTCGCTGTAACTTTTTTTTTTAAATCCAAACAAGGTTTCAGTCTAACGTTGACATATATTTTTCTTTTATAAATTGTCATAACAGTATCTTTATGATAAACTTTTGATGTAACCACATTGCCTTGGTATTTCTAAGATAGGTAATACCATATTTCAAATTTGGTGCTGTAAAACGGCATATTTTCTGTCACATTCGTTGCTGGTCGTACTTTTCTAGTTAGTACAATTATTGATTTTACTCAGTTTGCTGATTGCTATTCAAGACAAAAAAGTTTTGTTTTGAATAGAGCTATCTAAAACAATTTTTCCTCTTCAAAATTTTTAAATACTTACAATTCAGATAAGAAATGTATGTATAGAGGGTGTTTTATTTTATTTGATCCGGCTTTGGAAAAAGCCATGGAAACTTAATTTCAACATCCACTTTGAAAAAAATAATTTATTGTTTCATTTTCCTCAACTATTATTGAAACACCCTGTATGTATAACACTTAGCCTATAGTAAGATAACGTTATGATTATAACATTATTTCTTATTTCATTCTGCTAAGACAGGTAATAATTCCTAGAATTCATACAATTACAGTTTGCAGATTTGAACATATCGGCATATTGTGGACATCACCTGTATTTTCAACTAATCATTATTTCTTGTTTTTAGAGGTAGTAATCGTCAATTGGAATTGCTGAAAATGTAGTGACTTTGAAAAATGTGTGATGTAATATGTTCTAAGATTCTCTTCTTTCTTTTAACAATAAGTTGTCAAAGAAGGCTTATTTAATAAAGCAGTTTGTTCATAATCCTATTCAATTTTGAATGTTTATTATTTACCCTGCTGTGCACTATTTTCGTATTAAAAAACTGTATTGCTTCAGAACCAAAAAGGAATAGAATCTCTAAAATATTTCTGTCTGCCTGTTTCATGTTGTTATAATTACGATTTTGTCATAAATCATTTTAGAAATATTATAATTGATTGAATGCTGTGCTGTACCTAAAGCCTAACAAAGGAAAGGAAAGACCATCAACGGAAGTTCAATTTGCTAAGTTTTACGACAATCAGTCTGCTATTTCCTTCATTTAAAATAAAGTTCCTAGTAATTCCGTAATTAACATTGTAGCAAAGTTAATAACATTGCTAAAAATAGTTTTTACTAAAGTTTTAACAACAATGAGTAAAATGTAAAAAAAAGTCGCAAAGTAATTATCAACACGTTTATAACTAAACCCGCCAAGTTAACGTTTCCTCGCAAAGTTGTTGCGTGGCTATTATAACTTTGTTGTAAATGGTTGGCAATGTTGTAACTATTTTATTTTGTTTAAGTAGTGGGAATATTAACATCGTTAGTGAAATTATTAAAATTACCCAATATAACAAATTCTGCAATATTACACAGGTATTAATTACCATTATTGATTAAATATATTACTCTATAGTAGTATTGTTTTTATATCTGCAAAATAGGATATACACGTTTATAAAAGTAATTTAAATTTATTTTAACCTTTTTCTCTAATGATAGCGATTAGGAAACCATTTCTTTGCCTAGGTCATTATTCTATACAATTTGAAATTTGAATTGGAAATAAAGTTTTCCAATAAAGTTGTAACAGAAGAAGAAGAAGAAAAGTAAATGAGAGGTGGGGTTTTAAGATTACTTGCTAACTTCATTATTGTATTGTTTATGTTGCCGAAATATTTTACAAAACAAAAAATTATTATGGGTGAAAGTTTCGAAATATGACATATTACAATAATAAGTCGTGTACTGCAGTGAATATATGAGAATATTTTCCATTTAATTTTTGCATAAATAGCTAGAAAATATACATTGTTGAGTGACGTTTGACAGGTGCCAGCTCACCTCAGTTTCTTGTCAGTACGTGGTTAAGTAATAAAAAAATATTCTACAGGAAAATAATGGCTTATGAAGCTAATGCTACTAGCAATATTGAAATTTCCCCTGCATTTATTGAAAGCTTGCAAAGTGATTTCAAAACATTGTCAGGGGAATCGAAGAAAAAGTACCCTCAAGTGAAAGAAGTAAGTAATGTTTTCTTCTATACTGGGAGTACATTATATTTATTTAAATTTTAGGCATGTGAAGAAGCTATAAACAAATTGAAAAGTACTCAAACTTCTCCGCAAACCTCTATTTATTGTATAGTTAACCAAATTATTTACCCGCTTTCACAAGGTTGTGAAACTAAAGATGTGAAACTTATACGAGTAAGTAGATAATTGCTTTTATACAACATATTATTTTAATATATACTTGTTGCAGTTTTGTTTGCAAATTATGCAGAAACTTATAACACATCAACTTATAGACCAAAAAGGTGCGTTGTACATAACTGATACTCTGTGGGCATTGATGGAATTAGGAATTGAAGAAGTAAAAATTTTACAAACAGTTACGTTGTTATTAACTACAAATACTATTGTACATGGTGATACACTTGCTAGGGTAAGATATTCTTATAAAATATGTTTTTTTACATTTACATATTATGTTTTGAATGCATCATTTCCATTTTCAAGATATAATAGGCATATCTATATTTTTTAGACGCTAGTACTCTGTTTTCGTCTACATTTTGCCAAAAATTCAACAACAATTAATACAGCTGGTGCAACTGTGCGACAGTTGGTGTATTTAGTATTTGAAAGGGTGGTTGCAGAAGATGAGTTACTATCAAAATTGGAAAGTCAGCCGCAACGTGGTCCAGTTAATTTTGAAGATTTAAAAATACCAAGTGGCGCACCCCCAAAAGGTATGTTACTGTCGTAATAGTATATTATATTTCTTCAATAATTCATTAAATTATAAATTATTAATGAAAGCAATATTTGTGTAATAATAAAAAATTTAATATAGTGCTTTCACAAATGGTAAGAGAAAACGTTTTATTTTCTATTTTATGAAAAAAACTTATTCCTGTTAAAAAAAATTAACTTATGTTCAAATGTACTAAAATGTAGTTTTAAGATGGCCAGCATGCAGTAGATTTTATCTTTAAAACTTAATTGTACACTATGTCAGTCAAGAAACACACAAAGTAGCATATCCTCTTCCAAGATTTAATATGTATAGGATGGGCCCCAGATTATCTTCACTGTAGGTGTCGACGACACATTTTTAACTTCAACAATTTATCAAATCAAAGAACATCAAACTAAGCCAACTGTTTTCAAATTTGGCATATAATAAATTTAAATTGTTAATAACTTTTATTAATAAGAATTTTTGATATCCTATATCAAAAAGCATACCCCACAGCATTTTCTGTGCTCCTGACAAAACCTGGTTAATTTGTTGGAAATAAAAATATGTTCAAACAAGGTGTACCTTCAGAAGTTTCGGAATGAATGGTATTCGGAGTATAAATGGTTGTGTGGAAGTGTTTATTTAAAAAAAACTTTTCTGTATGCCGTGTTTAATTTATAGGTGTAAAGTCGGACGTGTGGAATAAGGAGGGATTTAACAATTTTGGGATCATCACGCGAGGTTGTCGTAACCATGATGCTTCTTTGGAACATATACGGTGTGTGTTGATGTTCGCAGAAGTCCACGAGCTGAACTAATATTTCTATTTTTTATAAAATCTAAAAGAAAATCGTTCTCACCAACGTCAGTTTTTCGATAATATTGCAAATGCAACTAAAAATTTCTAGATTCATTTAAAGCCGTTTGACCTTGAAAATTTGAAAATTTTTGCCTGTGCTGCTTTTTTTTTTTTAGTCAATCAATGAATATGCTTCACTTTATTCTAAATGTCACGAGCCGCCACTGGCAAAAAAAATAAAAAAGTTTTCCCTCTTAATTCCGTTTGTACATACTGTAATAGTTATAGTTAGTTAGTTAGTTCGTTAGTTTATTGACCACGTTTACATACATAGTAATTACATAATTTATTTCTTTCAATTAATGTTCATTTCATTTATCTTTTATAACACATAACTGATTTAATTATTATAAGGTTTGCCACCATGTGCGGGAGATGCTTTTTTACTATTTCAAGATCTGGTTCAGCTTGTAAATGCGGACCAGCCGTACTGGTTAATAGGTATGACAGAAATGACTCGAACATTTGGACTAGAACTTTTAGAGTCTGTTTTAACCCAATTTTCTGTAGTATTTTATAAGGTAATAATATATTATTAATAAATAAAGATAATCCAATATCTAATTCTTGTAGAATGCTGAATTTAGTTTCTTATTGAAAGAAAGAGTTTGTGCTTTAGTTATTAAACTTTTCTCACCAAATATAAAATATAGAAGCAATGTTCCCAGTAATATACAGCAAGCCACTCCATTTGAAAAGCCATATTTCCCAATAAGTATGAGGTTGTTACGAGTTGTTTCAGTATTAATTCAGAAATACCATGGACTTTTGGTAAGACTTTTAAATATAAAATACATGAACATTTAATTTAATGTATGGAAAATATCATTGTAGGTAACTGAATGTGAGATATTCTTATCATTAATAGTAAAATTTTTGGATCCCGATAAACCTACATGGCAACGTTCACTAGCTCTGGAAGTTTTACATAAAATGACCATCCAGCCAGAACTGCTCAATTCATTTTGTGAATGTTATGATCTGAATAAACACACTACTAGTATTTTTCAAGATATTGTGAACTCTTTAGGTGCTTATGTCCAGTCTTTATTCGTCAGTCCTCAATTACAAATGGGTGCTGCAAGTAAGTTTCTTAACTATAAAATTTGTTCATTAAACTGTAGTGTGATTATAAATTTTTATATCTAAAAATTCTGTTTTAGTTGTGCCAGCTACCCAAGGACAGCCTCCAGTATTTCTTGGAGGTTTACCAGCAGGTCCAGGAGTATCTCCACAACCAGGATTTCTTTTAAGAGGCGTTTGGTTGCCTATTGTTGCCACATTTCCCACAGGACAGGCAAAATCAACATAGTGAGTAGTATGAATTTTTATACTAAACAAGGTGTTAAGTTTATATTTCTTACAATAAATGTAATTTTTAGTTTAGAAATGTTAGATAAAATAGAACCCCCTGTCGTCCCAGATGGATATGGTATATCTGTGGCATACGCTTGTCTAATGGAAATAATAAGATCGTTACAAATAACAATAAGTCCACAGCAACCTCCAGATAATGAAGCACCAGTGCCACAAAAACAAAACAGCAAAGAGCTGAATTGCCAGTTAATAAATTCAAGTTGGTGTGGTCTGTTGGCCGCATTAAGTCCCTTAGTTGATGCTAGTACTGATGAATCCATTACAGAGAATGTTCTGAAAGCCATACAAACATACACATCACTTTGTGGCCAATTAGATTTACATACACCTAGAGATGCTTTCATTACTGCTATTTGTAAGTCATCGCTGCCTCCACATTATGCTCTAACAGTGTTGAATACTGTTACATCTGGAGTTAATTTAAGACAAGGTGAATTTTTTCAACTTTTTCATAATTTAAGTATTTGTACCAGAAATAATTTTCTGTAAATGTTTGTTTGTTTTTTAAGGTCACAGAGATAGTCAAGATATGAGTTCACCAATAGTGGTGCAATATGGAGAATCGGATTTTAGACAGCAAGTAGTGGCTGTAGGTACGCCTTTACCAACTTCATCAGTCCCAGCAGGTACTCAACAAGGTCCTGTAATGCTAACATCCAAAAATTTGCAATCAATGAGAGCTCTACTAAGCTTGGCACATTGTCACGGAAGTATTTTGGGCACTTCCTGGCATCTTGTATTGACAACATTGCAGCACTTAGTCTGGATTTTGGGTTTAAAACCATCTACTGGTGGAAGCTTGAAAGCAGGTCGATCGAGTACTGATACAAATGCTGTTATCACTACATCTGTTATGGCAGATTTACCCGTGCTTTCTACTATGCTCAGTCGATTATTTGAATCCAGTCAATATCTTGACGATGTTGCATTGCATCACCTTATAAATGCCCTCTGTAAATTGTCACAAGAAGCCATGGAACTAGCATATTCCAATCGAGAACCATCTTTATTCGCAGTTGCAAAACTGTTAGAGACGGGATTAGTGAACATGTCAAGGATCGAAGTGTTGTGGCGTCCTCTAACAAATCATCTCTTAGAAGTATGCCACCACCCACATATTCGGATGAGAGAATGGGGAGTCGAAGCTATAACATATCTTGTTAAATCTGCTCTACATTACAAACATGCTATCCCTCTAAGAGAAAATCAAAAGTTGCAGACTTTATTACTTGGACCATTATACGAGTTGTCTTCTGTGCCACATGGCGACGTGCGTCAAAGACAGTTAGAATGCGTCCTACAAATTCTTCATACCAATGGGGAAACCCTGTCCCATGGGTGGCCTTTGGTACTGGGAATTATTGGTGCTGTCAGTGATCAGCACGGGTAAGTTCTCTCAAAATAATATTTATTTTGAGTAAATTAATTCTTTTTGCAATGTTTTTCAGTATGAGATATTTTAAACATTAATCAAATGTATACTTTTTAGGGAAAATCTAATTCGGATTGCATTCCAGTGTTTACAGTTGGTTATAACGGATTTCTTGCCTGTAATGCCATGGAGATGTTTACCACTTTGTGTGGACACCGTCGCCAAATTTGGGTCCCAAACTCAAGAACTGAACATATCTTTAACCGCAGTTGGATTAATGGTACGTGAATCATAATTCTTTTGCAAATCATACATTGTTATTTTTTAGTGGAACATTTCTGACTATTTTCACCAAAATCAAGGTAAACTGAGCCAAACTCTTACAGAAGATAACACAGTTTTACCCGATTTTCCTGGCACTTTAAATATGCCAAGTTTCGATAAACTCTGGATGTGCCTATATGCGAGATTAGGCGAATTATGTGTAGATAGTAGACCAGCTGTAAGAAAATCTGCCGGACAAACACTGTTTTCAACAATATCTGCTCATGGGGGACTCTTAAAACAGCCCACATGGCAAGCGATACTATGGCAGGTACTCTTTCCTCTTTTAGATAAAGTTCGAAGTCTTTCAAATTCTGCAAGCAGCGAGAAGGTTGACGCTGGTGGTAATATTTTGATTCATCACACGAGAAATACTGCACAAAAGCAATGGGCTGAAACGCAGGTATTAACCCTATCTGGAGTGGCCAGAGTTTTCAATACGAAAAGGCAGCTATTACAAGCTTTGGGTGATTTTCCGAGAGCTTGGTCGATATTATTAGAATTTATTGAAAATGCAGCTCTAAGCAAAAATAATGAAGTATCAATAGCGGCATTAAAGTCATTCCAAGAAATTCTGTTTCTGAGTAAAAGCCAAAGTGTAGATAATAAAGTAGTTTTAGAAGACAAAGAAATTTGGGCTATTGCATGGAAAATTTGGGTGAAGATTGGGACAGAAATTACGGTTCCTCTTATCGAACATGAAGGCCATGATGATTTTTATCTACCAAGCCAAACTTTCTTGACAAATTTAGTCCAAATATTTCCAAATGTATTTCAGCATATTAAAACTAATTTCAATTTAGATGATTTAAAACAACTTGGTACAGTGTTATCAAATGCAGTTAGTGTACCAGTTTATGGAGAGACAACTCCCTACATAATATCAACGTCATCTGATTTAAGTCTAACTCCATTACATGACGGTGTGCTACATGCCATGGAACTGCTACAAAAGGAAGCTATGCAGAGAAATAGTTCTAAGATGATTCCAGAAATTTTCAAACTTCTTCTAACTTTCGCAAAATTTACTTGCTCTCCTCCAACATTCACCAAGCTAGAGAGTAAACAAAATAAAATGTCAGACTGGATAACAATGAATTATGTTCCTTTTGGAGAAAAAGCAGTGACGATGGTTGTTAAATTGTATGAAAAAACTGCTGAAAACCCCGAAGTTATAAACGCAAACATTTTAAAAGAGATTATCGTAACTTTACATACGCCATTAGCTTTAAAATACAATTGCATTTCTAATAGTATATGGAAATTAGCTGCTAACAGTCTAATTACGATTCTCAAAGTTGGTCTTAAAGTAGCCCGATCACATGGGAATCAATTTTCATCTATGTGGGATGAATTATCCACTACTTTAAATGATTTTCTGTTTCCAAATACGTAAGTACAAAAAGATTTATTTAATATTTAATAATCATTATAATTTTTTACCCAATTCTGGTGACTATAATAAATTATGTTACAAAGTCATAGTTTGTAAACAATTAGTTTATTTATTTTCTAGTTGTGCATCAGCAGATAAAGGTTTAGAAGAAATGATAGCTGATGAGACAACAGACTGTCAAATAATAGAACTGTTACGAACAGAAGTATTACCTTTTTCGAAAAGCATCCCTAAAGAATTCATCATGCAAGTAGTTATTTTATTAAATAAGGGATCGATACACTCTGCTACTAATGTGAAAACGGATGGTGATATTGAACTGACTTTACGTGAAGAATTTGCCAAAACTTGTTTTGAGACTTTGTTACAATTTTCTTTAATCGATGGTGGAAATAATGGAATGGTTATTAGTAGCGATGAAAAAAATAATGGTCTTGCTGGGCATCTCGCAGTTACTTCATTGTTACATCGATTTCAAGAAGTTTTGAAGAAGTATATCGAAGACGAAAAACTTACTGGAAAATGCCCTCTGCCAAGGTAAACGGTACTACCTCTTTAAGGGATAAGACCACTGTATAATTTCCAGAAAATCTATTTACTTTATTGATTTAAATGATGGTTTGAACCTTCTAGAAAAACGGGAAAGAAGTTTTGTGCCTGTACAAATTTTTCTTTGAAATGCCGACCTCTCTCAATTAGAAGCATTTTCAAACAAATGTACGTTAGTATAGCATATATCTCAAAAATTTAAAGGCGTTTTTCTGGAAACGATTTTTTCAAAATGATACTCGGCACAATTCCATTTCTATTCATTCCAAATTTTGACTATACCTTTTAAAAATGCTTGCCAATCGCATAAAAATTTATGTTTTCAAAATCTCCTACATGTTTCTTGTTTTTCTCCATATTCAAAGAGTGACCGCAAAAAACCTGTGATTTTCGCCCGTTTCTTCACAATTTGCTAAGAATTTAAAAAAAAATACATAAAAATATGTTTTTGGTCGCAAATTACTTGTCGTAAAAAACTGAAATGAGCATAGCTTTTAGTATTTTGAAAATTTAAAAAATCACCCCTACTTAGGGGTTGAAAAAATGCTAAAAATGAAGAATTTGAATATTACCGATTGATATAAAAACTATTAGCATGTGAATTATCTTATTTTTAGGGATGATTCCACACCGTGCTTAAGGGTGGATTTTCTAATTCAACATGCTTATTTCAGTCATGAGAATAAATCTTTCTTTGTATCAAGAATCATTCGAAAGAAAAATTCACATGCTAATAGTTTTTATATTAATTGGTAATATTTAATTCTTCATTTTGGGCGTCTTTTAACCCATAAGTAGGGGTGATTTTTGAAAATTTTCAAAAACCTAAAAGCTATGCTCATCTTAATTTTTTACGACTAGTAATTTGAGACAAAACATATTTTTATCTATTTTCTTTAGTTCTCTGCGAATTGTGAAAAAACTAGTGATTTTTGAGGTGAGTCTTTGTGTCAGTTACTATTTGCCACAGAGTGGCTCAAATTCAATGCTATTTTGTACTATTTATGAATAAATAAAATTTTTTTAACACTTGGAAGACTTGAAGACATGGATAATAACATCCTTGAATGTTATTATCCTCTCATTTTTCCTTCGATAAAAAAAATCTCAAAAGACACTTTATTTTAGCATTTTATAGTGGTAATACTCCTTAATTATTAGGTACGATTTTATAAATCTTGGAACAAACTGCAAGTGTGAAGCAGTCTACAGATATAAGCACATAGAATGACCATTTTAATTTAAATAATGAAAAAGATTCATTTTAGTTGACATATATTTATAAGGAAAAAATATATATAAATTCAATTTTTAAATTTTAATGATGTGCTGTTAACACTCTTTTTAGGTACCGCCTCTCTGAAATATCTTTTGTGCTTAAAGCATTAACGACTCTTATAATATCTATGAAAAAAGCCACAGCTGTGAAAGGTATTACAGTTAACAATGAAGTAATTTGTGTCTAATTACGCAATTGTGTTTTGTAGAAGACAATAAAGCCTGGGAGCAACTTATAAGTTTGTATCCATACTTGGTGGAGTGCACAACAACAACATCCACGCAAGTATCTAGACCATTAAGGGAGGCACTGTTACAGTTCTGTGATTTATTACAGCCACCACAAAATAAGAATAATAATGTGATGAAAATTTCAAATAATTCTGTAATATAAATTTTTATTTTTTTGTACCTGCCTGAAGTTATCATATCTTTAAATCCGAAACCCATGTATGTACCTAATCTTATTTGTATTATTTTTTATTAAACTAGTTTCAGATACGCAATAAACACATATTTCCAGTTTGTTGAAAAGTATACTGTTTTATTTTAAATAATCGATTAAGAGTGAACTGAGGAATACTTTGGGGGATTCAACAAAATATTATATATAACAGTCAAAGCATGAGATTTAGAGTTTTACTAGAATAGTTCATTGTGGTAAAATTGAGAAGAGTAAGTGCTTTGCCTAAATCTGTTATGTTGAACGAATCACTTACTATAGTAAACCTTGTTTATGTAACAGTATTATAAAAAAATACTTATAACTTTTCATTTGAGATAGTGTAGTTTTCCTGCAATGAACTCTGATGTAAATTGTTTTTATACTTGTGATTTTATTAAAGATGTTATTCTCATTTTATTTATATAAATATTGTTAATTATTTAATAATTACTAGATGTAACTAATTTTTAAAAAGTAATTATAAAGGATTAAATTATAATTTTGTTTTATTTTTGCACAAATATAATGTCATCATTTCACAAATATCCAAAAGATTTTTATCTTTATATCAGTCTAATACTGCCTGCATTCATATGTAAGTACGTCAAAGTACGCCGGAATGTGATACTACCTGATTTGTATTTAAAATATTTCCAATGACTAGGTATATTAGCTTTGTTCAAAGAATGATCGGCAACTATCAGAAACCATCAGGCGCATGCACTTTTGCGAAATAACGTTCCAAGAACAACAAATTACCAATGCCGACAACGAATTTAGTGTTCGTAGAAAGCAACAGATTAGTTTCGAATCAGTTAAAAGTGCTTAGAATAATTTGGTACATGCGCATAAGTTTTGTACAGTAGAATTTATATTATTTTTTGATCTTGTTAGCCTATAACTTGAGTTTATGTTTAGATACTTTGTTAAACTCGTGCATTGTTTTAATTTAATTTATCTAAAATGTATATTTATATAAATATTTTATAAAAATTAGGAACTATTAATTTCTAAAATTAGAAGATAAAATATAATTTGTTTTTTTATAATGTAATTATTTTTTATAATAATAATTTAAGAATGGAGTCGTAGATTTTATATCGATTTGATCTGATTGTGAAACTTGTTATGGACAAAACATGAGCATTTGGTACCAAAGTCAAACCGTGCAAATTCACTCTTCGAACAAAGTTATTTTAATATAATAGAAACAGTACATATAACTAAAAAAGTACATACCCACTACTTGACTAGATGGAATCTTGATCATTCGCTGTACCAAGAATTATTCCTCACACTAGTTTTGTTTAATCACACACTAAATAAATAAACATTTACTTTTATTACAGTATTAGAAAATGAACAGAATTTTAAGTTTTATATTATGTACTATATTCAACTTTGACATGAACATCAGAATTAAACTGTCAAAACCTGTTTTTCATTCAAAGGCTGGTGAAAAACAATGAAATAAAAATTATGGATAAAAACATACTTGACTTCTTTGTTTTGGAATTATAAATAAGAACCCAAAAAAAGTTCAGTCAGTGTAGGTTAACATTATTGGTTATTAACCATCTCAAATATAATGTGTAAAAACGTTTCTGACATATTTTTTTTTGTTTTTGAAATAGTAATACTTATTATGTGATATTGATAAATGCTCAGATGACAAGAAAAGTATGTACTTGGTACTGTTGAACATATTTTGTGTTTATATACTTTGTTAAACTTATTAGCTATTGGTGTCATTTTGGCGAGGCTAGTGCTAGTGTATTCCAAATAATAGGTAAGTTTTTGAAAGTTTATGTTAAATCTTGTAGTACATTACAGTAATATATAGGTTATTTATATTTGCGACAATGCTTAGTTTTTAGTAGGAATGGAAAAATTACTTTTCTATTAAAACTTGGGTATCTGTATATTTATTATTTACAAAATACCAAAATATCCATGAAAAATACTGTAATTGGAGGAGGAACTTGTTTTTAATGGATAAGAGAGATGTTTTATAAATATTTCATTTGGTTGTAAATGAATTCATAAATATATATTTAGCAAATATAATATGAAACTTTTATGTGGTTATATTGCAAGCACAAAAGCACATACGTGTACCCATATGAGTAAATAAATAAGTTACTCATATGTGTGCCTATTTATCACTTAAATATTTTTCTGAACAATAGGCAGAAGCGGACACTGATAAGGTGTTTGAGGAATCTTGGATGACACATTATTTAATTTATTTTTAATATAAGGGGCAATTAAGATTATGACTTGGATGTTCCTACCACTACATGTGTAAATCACTTTATTACGTGTAAGTCTAAACAAAATATGTAGGTAATTTGTTCTAATAAAGTTTTTTTTTTAACTACTAAAATTGATATCCTTCGTAAATCACTTTATTACGTGTAAATCTAAACAAAATATGTAATTTGTTCTAATAAAGATTTTTTTTTAACTAATAAAATTGATATCCTTCAAGGCAGTTAATAACATTTTTTCATTCCATTTTATAGCAACTAATTTACAATTTGTACGGTTATTATTTATTTTTGGAAAGCAAGTTGGAAATTTTCTGTATTCTCTGTCGGAAACTTACAAATATGATTTAGATAGTAACAATGAAATTAGTTTATGTAATTGTAATATTTATTGGCAATAATCAGTGATAAGTAGACTTCAACTGAATAAATTCATTTGCTGGACTGTGAAATGCTTTATTTATTCTTAAAGAGAAAAATTATTTATCATGAGCTAGTATGATAGTTTATGCAAATAATTATCGTTTTTAATGTTTGTGCATGTCTTGTCTACTAATACTAAGTGACTAAGACCATCGACCAGTGGTGACTAGTTCAGTGGCACGTTGGGTGGAATTGCCATTACTATTTTAATTCGAATACATTTTGGGCAATCGAATAAATTAGCATAGTTAGGTACTATCGAATATTTCGATAGTTTTTGTTTGACAGTACCCGTCACTATATGGAAACACATAATTTCTAATAGAACTTCTGTCTAAAAAATGGAACATTTAGAAATGATATGTAATTCTTTCAAAATATATTAAGAATATATGTATATTTACAATTTAATAGTATTTAAAGGAATATCCACAAAAAAATTAAATGAATTATCATAATATATGATTAGTAAAGACAAGAAAATTATGTCATAATATTTAATGAGTATGTAATTAAACAAATATGTAATAATATATTAATATTAAAATTAAATTATGCAATAACTTGAAAGTATGTAAATATTCACAGCTACAATTATTGCAAATTAATTAACAGTGCTTCCTCGGTGACTCAGCTGGTTTCTATTTTTTGTCTAGCTTTGGCAAGAATGGCCTTCAGTTCTGTGGTCCTCACAGTTTGATACTGAAAAAATATATTAACATGTAAGAAACCTGCAAACTTGGCCAGAATGACATGTTCATTTCAAAATATACTTACTCCACTGATAGACTTCTGAATGCTTAACTGGGAAAATAATCTTTTGCCTTCGTCTCTACCACAAATTCTTTCCAACTCAGGTTTCTGAATGTCAAATAGGTGATGGCCAGCTATTCCTATAAATTTATCTTGAATCTTCTGACTAAATCCTTTCTTGTTCAACCATTCCTGTACGTCTTTTGCAGTGGACTTGTTATCAATGTAAGTTTCTGGGGTTTGTTTAATATCCAAATGTCTCTCTTTGGTTCTTTCTCTAACGAGGGTGAGTACACTTGACAATTCTTCTTGCATTCGGTCTTCGACAGAAATTGCCGATTTTATGGATTGTCTCGACGGAGCCCGTTTGAATACAGTTGGAGTTTTCGGCGCCTCTGGAAGAGGGGGGGCTGGTGGTGCAGCTGGGGGAAGAGGTGGAGGTGGAGGGGGTGGAGCACTAGATTGTTCTAAAGATAAAATTAATAAGATGTAATGGAAAGTTAGTCACATTTAAGCGACACATAAAGCTCTGTAATTCCTCGCTGAGACAACACTAAACAAAATCAAACAAAGATAGCCGTTTTACATATGATAAAGCACTGATAAAGCAGTTGACATTGCATTTTGATTCGCTGGAAACTAATAATTTTAATTTAAGTAACATTTAATTAAGATTTTTGGAAACCGAACTAATAATTTTTGCAGTAGGTATAGGTTAGAATTATTCAAAAACATGGTAAATAAATTTATTTTATATAATGTATACAATATATTTACGTATTGACTTCTGTTAGTAAAAAACTCATACGAAACATCAATTAATAAAATATAATATATACACTTGTAACTATTTCTTATAATTCGATTCAGTTATAAAAGTTATTACATAAATTTGTTATATGTATATGTAATAAAATATTAGACAATAATCATCATAATACTAAATTTTCAGAGGAAGTATTATAAGTCAGTTTCAATCGATAAGCTTTGTTGCTTTAAACAATTCCACAAGACAATAGAATATACATAATACAACACAAACAGAAATTACAATAAAAGCAGACACAATGGAATGTTGCCGAAACACTTAAGCAGTGCTTAGAAGTAGCGAAATTCTCCTTTCTTACCAAGCCTCTCATTTCTAATCCAATCTGTATTATTCTTTGATTGCGCTGGATGATCTTGAGAATTATGTGCTGTGTTAAATACAGGCGATTCCTAAAATGGTAACCGATATTTGGTATATCAGATATATGAATTATGAAATACTCACAGCTCTTCGGTTATAGTTTTGAGTGTACAGTGGGTTATTGAAGACATAAGGTGTTACTATAGTATGGGGAACATGTGCCACCTGACCTCTGCTATTTCTAGCTTTCCACCATTTTCGACTGTCATCTAATATCTGAAAAAATTGTTTAATTAAGTAAGCATAACATTTTGCTTATTTCTTGTTATATATACCTCAAGAAATTCTCCACGAACAACAGTTAATTCCTTATCATTGTTAGCAGTCCTTGGATAAGTCACTTGGACAATATTAGCTCCTCTATTCTGAAGATCTTCTAAGAAACTTTCTTGATTCCTTCCAAAACCTCTTTCATCACCACCATTTCTCTCAATCGAATCTACAGAAATATCACTACGAGTACTGTCGCCCATTGTAGGTGATAAGTCTTTCTCTGGCTGGTGACGGTGTGAATTACTACTTCTGTCATACATCAAAATATTGTCCTGGCTCGATGACTGATAATCATTGTAGTCCCCACTGTACTGACTGTCGTGTTGATAAGATTTATTTTCTATGTTAGAATCCAATTCGTCAATCACTGGGTATTCTGGAGACCATCCATCCATGAATACTGGGTGGTAAGATGGTACATGGCCCTTATACTGATCTCTAAAACAAATTTATTATAAAGTACCTTTACGTTTTTAAATAATTGTCTTCGTTTTTTTTTAAATATTGTTTCTTACCTTGGCATAAGCCATGCACTGCCCAGTGAATGCCATAATTCCGTTTCTTTACTTGTGACGCAGTTCATTAGAAGATTAACAGCTTCTCTTGTCAGCAATGGTGCAATAACATTATGTGGCAAATGTTGATCAAAGTAAGTATCATGTGATGCTTCAACAATAAGAGCCAACGGGGTAAACAAGAAGTGAACCAGTTCTGGTGCATTTGGATCATGTATATGCGCTTTTAGTTTGGCCAGAAGGTTGAAAGAAAGTTTAAATTTTTGGAAAATATCGATAAATTCTTTTTCGGGTGGTGGCTTAGTTCTCATCGTTAACATACCATCTCCCATGTCTCGCTTTTTGGTTTTTCTGTTTTTCCTTCTACGTTCCAGTTCCCTTGCTGCAGCGGCTGCATGTTGAAGTCTAGCAATGAACTTCTCAATATCGTCGAAGCAATGGTTTAATATAGTTACATCTCTTTCGTATTTTTCACTAGTTGTAGAACTAGAATCATCGTTGTTTGCAGTAAGCTCAGAGTCAGAACCATGGTAATCTCTTGTCACATCTCTGCTAGGATTTATGACGTTTTGTGGGGGCTTATGACTGGGAGGGGGAATGCTACTTTTGCGGCTTCTCGTTAATGCTTTACCCATGCGAAGTTGCATCAAGTCTTCTACAAGATCTTGTGCCGAAATGCTTTGACACTAATTCAAAAGTATTTTATTATTTCATATTGTGGCCATTCAGAAATTAACAGATACATTTTTATCAGCTTTGCCAACTTTTTGAAATTGATGTGTTAATTAAAAACGTTATGAAAAAATTATCACAAAAATTATCACTTTTCATAAGCACCCAAAATTACTCTTGAAATTTAAAAGTGTATCAAATATTTTGAAAATTTAATCCCTTAATTTCTGAACAACAAATTATGTCGTCAATATACTTCAATTTTATAGGCGTATTTAGTGAAAAATAATAAAATTAATCACATATCACATTGTAAAATTTATACTAAGTAATTTATCCAGTGTTTAATTAACTTACAATAAAAATTATATAGGCAATGAAAAAGAACTTCTTGCATGCTCCACTTTGTGGATAATGAAAGTATATGTGACAATATTGATAACTGAATTTAAATACAATAGATTGAAATTATTAAATTTTATCTTATCAAGATCGCATTGTATAAATGTAATTATTTTTAGATATTATGTGGCTACATATGTATGTCTGAATATTTAAATTATGCCAAATATGTGTATATAGTACATATCGTCACCGAGCAAGGAAAGAGGCATAAGCACCATATAGTGTTTTCATAATTCTGAGACCTTAGTAACACCTCTTTATCTGATTTTTTTTTGTCACACATACTTTATTCTAATAAATGTTAGAAGACTTACCTGAAATATGTGCATTTCTGGAGGGTGAGACTGATTGGAATTAGTGACGATAAAAACTAGAATATTATTATACATTTCCATAGGATCTTGACTCATAAATGCTGTGGGTTCTTGTATGGAATTGGCGGGAAACCTTTCCATAACACTCTAGAAAATAAGTCAATTTTTGGAATGAAAAGCCTCGATAAAAATTGCATATCTTGGCGTGTTTTCCAGTAAATGGAATAAAAATTATGTTTTACATTTATATCTTATGTTTTAATTTCTGTGAAAGAAGCTAATCTATTTCAAATGAATGTAGAGAAAATAGTAGGTATGTATAATAAAAGTCAGTTCGGTTTAAATAAAAGAAAAAGCATACAGGCATATTTCTTGGAACTTAACACTAATTAATAGCAGAATATGTGCAGCTATGAATCTTTAAGGCAATAGAAATTCCAGGTCAAAATGAAAGTAACAAGTTAGCCATCATGTGGATTTTCAAAAATATATTTCTTGACTTTCTAAAATATGAAGTAAGTTTTTAATTTAAATATATAGGGAAATATTTCTAATGTTTGAGAGATAGTCTTGATATTATTGAACAAATACAGGTTTTAATACAGTTCCCAGTTAGGGATATAATTTATTTTTCAAATATTGACAATTAAACACTACATATTGCTAATAACCTTCTTGAAAATAACAATTTTATCTGTAACAAACACATTAAACAGTTACATAAGTACACGTTATAGGCAGAATGTCAATTTTGATGTAATCTTATGTTTTCCAAATTACACGCTAATGTATCATCTTCTTTTAAATAGCCTTATAAAGACTGGAAAAGTCCAGCATTAAAAATAAAAGTGACTCGAAGTGATATCAGGTAATTAAGAGTTATGTGAATAAATCAGTAAAGGTGATAAGAAAGTCCACCTCCTCGTTTTAATATCTTTATCTGTTTTTTACGAACTGATTGCTATTGTAAAAATTGTATAATACAGGGTTAGTTTCATAATTCACTTAAAAAAATAATTCAAAAAATTGTGTGCAAATTTAAAAGTAGGGAATTGAATTACTGAAAATTTGTTTCAGCCGCATCTCTTTTAAAATAATGTTTGTGATCGTATCAGCTCATAGGCTAATTTTAAATTTCTATGAGCAAGTATTTTCTAGACATCAGCTGACTTCTCTACCATTTTAGTTAAAATGAAATGATAATAAAAATACCACAATCCTCTTTTATAATACATCACATTTTTGAAAGTATATTTATTTAAAAAATATATTAATGGGGGAGTATAAACATCAAATGTTTGAAATTTTTGAAATGCTTTTTTATGATAAATAAATGATAACACTAATTAACTGACTTGACAGCATAATTGAAGCACTACATACCTATTTAAAAATACCTTTAAAAAAATAAGGTGCGCTAAATCATAAACTTAACGATGTTGTAGATCGCGAGATAAATACAAAATCGGCATACTACAATCAGTATTTTTATCTTTGATGTATGTACGACATAATATTACACATTATCGAGAATTTTAATAAGCTGTTTGGGTTAATTGTAAATTTTAAGTTTAAAAATGTATATATTAAAATGATTAATTCATTGCAAATTGTACTTACACCAGTCTCATAGTCCATAATCAAAACCCAAGAGTTGTCTAGGCAAAGTTGCATTTTTTGCGACCATATTCCATTGGTTTTTTCCAGTTGTAACAGTCTTCGCATTCCATCAGCAGGATATATAATACCTGTCTCTTTGGTAACAGTAAATGTAGCCAAATGCTCAATAATATGAATTGGTTTCCCCACACCGTCATTCATTCTATCATCCCTGTCCCTGTCTACGTCCCTGTCGTCCCCAGAATATCCATTACGATACGCCATTGTTCTGTTGATTAGTATTTCTTACTCCTGGAATTAAAGTAAATAAAACCTTCAGAGCATCATACCGAAGCTTCTTTGGAAAAAAGTAACGTAAAACTGACAGATGTCATAGATATTAACAAAATTAACATCGTGTATAAAAGGTTTATCACGTTATTTATTATCAGAAGATTTATAGATAGTCAAATTAATGCTGTTTGTTTTGATTAACATTTATTTCTCAATTGAACAATGTAAAACTTTATTAGATATTTGTACAACATTAACCGTAACATCACCATTTGGTCATGGCTGTTTTTATTACATTAAAAGTAAACTTAGTATTTTAAATATCTGTCTGTGGATTAGTTCAAAGCAGCTATCTTTTATTTTACTTACTGTTAAAATATTTGCGCATTTATTAACCATAAGTCCTTTTAGCTACTTACGCTCTATACGTTTTGGAAGTTTTGCTTAAAAACAAACTAAACGTTAACATTTCATTAGGGAAAATTATCTACATTTTTTTGGGGATATCCCATTGTTCATGATCTCATATGGGTATACTTAATGCAGATAAATTAAATGATATAAGGATTACCTATCTCTTTGTGATAATTCGAGAAAAAAACTTTTGATAAACTAAATTCCAATCGAAAAAATTATTTTCCTTTTGATTAATGACCAAAGGTCAGACTTATGCGCACTATTGTGAATTAATAATAATATTTTCATTTTTTCCCGAATTCTTTTACTCAATCATACCACAGTTTTGAAAGGACGTGACTGTAATTATGCAAAGGGATCAAAAAGCCGTGTACATATTTTCATAAACACATTTATTTGGTACGTAATATCTACCGTACACATTAATTCTCAGAATGAATTATATTATCCATTAGTCATCGTCATCATCACCACAGCTATCTATAAACATTTTAATACCAAACAATGCAGGAGTTTTTTTGAAGGCGGTGATATGGGTAGGATGCAAAAATATAATTAATGGAGATAAAAGGATAACCGCAGCTTTTTTATGCTATTCCTAATTTGTGAATTATCCAAAAACTATTACAAGGCAAATTTTAATAATTTAAAAGGGTTAGAGCTAAAAACCCACGCTTTTTTATTCAAGGCCTTAATGAGTTACAAGTATTCATTTACAGTTTCATACAGTTTTTATAAACTGTAACATGAGATACATGACATAACGTAAAAATCCTTTTTTTTTAATATGTCCATTAAGATTAATTTGTTTGAAGTCACTTTTGAAGTTATTAACAACTCAATACGTAATAACTTGTTTGTTGATATGCTACAGAATGCACACTTTATTTTAATTTATTAATTATACCTTAAAACCGGGATTTATGATCATTGATTAATTAGGACCTAATTTAATGGTTATCACATCATTCAGTTACTTTTGTGCAATGCAATTTAAAAGTGTAAATACACATGTTTACGTACTTATCTTAACGCCTTATAATATCCTAATTGAAGATTTAACTTATGATTTAATCTATAGGATAATACAAATTGGTATGAAATCAAATAACTGAAAATCAAGTGATTAAGTAATCGTTATTACTTCGCAAATAGACTCACTGCGCCCAGTATACGATCAGTAACATTAAAACGTGATTAAATAACTAAAATTAAAAAGTATCTACCCTCAGCTTGAAACAGAAAGTATAACTGTCTGGTTGTAAACTTAGTTAAGGTGGAGTGACGTTATAAACAATAATACTGCAACCATTCTTGATTAAACCCTGAATGGGGTATAAACTGTAATTAAGAACCCGGCCAATAAGAAATTATATGTAAGGCGCCAAATGTAGAGCCCCAAATTTAAATTTCCCGAGGGCCCCATGAAGGTATAATTTGCCACTGAATATACGTTAATGCAATCACCGGATATGACGGATGACGTACAGTAGCGGTTCCCAAAGGTGGCGGAGTTGCGGAAGAGGGGGTCGCTAAAGGTTTTACAAAATGTAGGTACCTATTTTACATATTTAAAAAAATCATAAGAAACTAATTTCTTAAATTTCAGGTTCTGTATTCGAAATACACAATTCTAATTTTCCAATTCCAGGTTACTTCGATCAGTCATCAATGACAAAATAATTACAGATATGAAGTTGCAAATGGTGTCAAAAATTTAAAAACATCTTACCTAACTTAAGACATTCTTTTTTTCAATTCAAAAGTGATCTACACTGTGTCAAAGAAAATTCTTATTTTATCAACATGTGTCTAGAACAATGAAATCTTTAATTTAGTTGAAATTTGCGTCAATTGGATACGACTTTCTAAAATTGGATTTTTACCCATTTTTAATGATCATCGGCTTCCTTCTGGAAAATATTCTAAGATGTCGTTTCAAATTAAACAAACTGAAGGTAGGAGAGGCATATGCCTGATTATCATTTAGATAGCGTTCTATCAGACTTTATTCTTCTTTGTTATCGCTGCTGATGCACCCCGCCTTCCCGCAAGTTTAAAAATCCTACCTTTAAAGCACATGTATCTGAAGTGCTGCGGCGGCACCGCTAATCTGCCTCCGCAGTGTCGCGGCACAGCCGCGCGGCACCGCTTGAAGTGTTTCGCAGTCCTTAATCTGCTATAAGTATAATTTTCATGTTACGGTGGTTACAAATATTGGTTTGCGACCTATTCATAGGCGATTGTGTATTTTAAATAAGTTTTTAATACTAGTGAAAACACGAATATTTACTATATATACTGTATAAGTGTACGGGTGGCCGTACTTATAGGAAGAAGTTACTAAACTACAAGAACAAGAACCTTTTTTACAAACTTTGGTTTAACCTCAGATAAAACTATAAAATTTTCCTCGCAAACAACGAGAAGTTAGGCGCAAGATTTGATTTATTGAATTTTAGAACAGATTACATATTATTGTTATTATTATTATGATCATTATATTCAGGAAAATTTACATAATTTTACAACACATTCAGATATTCACAACTAATACCCGACAAGCAAGCAATTTGGTGGCTCCATTTTCTCGCATACGTTTATCACAAAAGAATAAGGTTCCCTTATAAAGTAATTATAAGGTAAATGCTATCTATCCTTTGACCGCGGCTATGTTGAGTGACCTGTAAGTCCCTCCAAACCCAAGCTTGCCATCATAAAACTCGGGAATAACATAACCGGCTTAATTCATAAATAACTATTTCTAAGTTTTATGGTCTAGGTACAATTTATAAAAGGGTATTCTCTGAATAAAGAATTCTGGAATTTCCAAAGTCTGAAGGACTCGGCCTGTGAGAAAGACATCTCCGACAAATATATACAATAAATTTGTTCATATTCATGGAAAAGCTCTAATTGACAGTATGTCTGTCACAAAATTACAAATCTGCAAAGTTGTTTTTATTAAATTATTACTTTTATACTGTTGACGAATATATGTGTTTTATTTATTAGACCTATAAATCGTTTGTATTTTTAATTTGTTAGATTGTTAGATATTTATATTTTCTGTCTATTTGTGAGTTCAAATGTATTTGTTGTATATAAAGTGGTTAATAAAGTAAGTAAGTATTGTTATAGTAAAGCCAGTAATTTTGATTAATTCATATTTTCGAAGTGTGCTATTTTTGCGCATTATTATTTTATCGTTAGAAAAAAGTTGCGCGATTATCACAATACTCTTGACTCTAGAGATTTTTTTTAATTAATGCTGTATTCATCATAATCTACACCTTTACAATTTAAAAACTATTTTTGATATCATTGTGTGGATTATCTTTTTGCGTTAATCTTGCTATAATCTCATTCAAAATAGGTATACTTGCGATATTCGTCATTTTTTCCAAAAATGTATCTACTTGATATCTTTTCTATATTTAAAAGTACTTTTCCCTTTCTGAACATGATGTCTTGTGTATTTAAAACATTTTGTTATTTGATAAGAGAATCATACCATTATGTACAGTTTTTCAGTTTTGCGTTAGTCATTAAATAAATCCTAATTTTTTTAAATGCTATACCTATATCAAGCGTTATGTTCTATGTAACAATGATTATACCTAGTTGACTATCAGATTCGAAACCAGTTTAAATAATTTAGTTGTTTAGGATGATATACCTGAACTATAATTGTCAAGTACATATAAATCGCTCTACAGAACATTAAGTATAAAATGTAAGAAAATTAACAATAGAGCCGACGTATGGGTACTGAAATTAGATAGGATGTTGTCCTCCTCATTTTAAATCATGCATTAAAACTAAGCACAATCACACACTTAATGAAGTCTTATATGCACGCAATTTTTATTGCAAAATAAAAAGATAAAAGATAAGATAGTTATATTAGTTATGAGCATTTTTGTCATCACTAATACATTCGCAGGAATGTGAGTAATAACAAGAGTGCCGTACGTCCTTGACAAAAAAACTATTTACTCAAGCACCTGTATACATTAATCATAAACAAATTGCTCCTACCTACATATTTTCAGAGCTTATTTTTGATAAGGGGTAAGAAACAGATGTAGATTTACTTCTAAAAATTTATATAATTTCGCGAACAATAATAAAATGCGTATGAATATATTATGATCTAGTAGAAAATTTGGCAAATTTTTTAGATATATATAGTAAAGCATGCAGAAGTATATGTTTAAAAGGCCTCGGGAAGATAAAAATTAAAGAGAATTTAGTTTACCTAATATTAATATTTCATTTAAGTTTCGCCACACCTTTATCCATATACTGAATGGAATGTATGGAATGAGGTAAGAACGTCAGGTATTTTTAATGTATGCATTGAAGAGGTACCTACATACAATTAGAATACATTCGACAAATCTACCTGAACAAATATTTATGCGTATTTAGGCACCTAAATAGAAACGTGTAAATAGAAAAATTTAAAAACATTACAGAAAAATCGACGAAATCAGTGACAGCCATTACCATAAATAAAAAAAAATGTGAACCACTGTATAGCACTGTAGTCACAAATCCTTATTGTTAAGAGCCTGTTTATGTTAAAAAAAGATTTACAGTAACCTGAAGACATATGCAGAATATAAAATATAAAGCCACGGTGGCGTACAGTACAAGGTATACGGTATAGGAACAAAAACAGTTAAATGTACCAAACATTGTCGGCAATTAAAAAAGATACTACTTACTTATTACTTAATTAGTATTCCATATTTATAAAGTGATATAGCATAAACAATAACACATTTCACTGCAAATTTTCTGAAATAAAACTAACAATACATCGCCATACAAACAGATAACTAACTAGACAAACTATACCTCACGCTCCCACCTGACAGGTAAGTAAGATAAGTCGCTGAGTCGAGCTCAAGGCACATGCGTAGAAAAATGAGTATACTACCTTTAACTACCTACCTGCAACTCTCTCCATAATTATTTGTGCCGCAGGTGAATTTTTTAAATAATTTATTGATAATTCAGTTTTAAAATTCCAATATCAACTAATGATACACCTATTAACAAACATTAAAATCTGCAAGATGAGTATCGAATTAACTAAGATGTATATTAGATAGTGTAGAAAATCCATGTTGAAATAATATAAAAAATATTTTTATGAAAATTTCTTGATTATTACGCTATTATAGGTGAATCATCCATCTTACAAGTTTATAAAATACCGAACAGTCTTCCATAGTACGCATAGCGCATAGTACTTTTAGACAATTAGACAATAATTTAATAAACTGCTCTTGAGCTTTCTCAAAGCCGAAATCTATTTCTACGTACCTTGATTAGGCAACTACAAAAACAAATATTTATGCCGTAGTCAATAGCAATAATTGTTTATTTAGTTTCATGTATTTTATCAGTTTGATAAAGGTATTCGGGTGATTTTTATAGCTACATTAGGTATTTTATTATACTTAACTAATTATTCAAAATTGTTTTTGCATTATATCGTAATAAGAATTGTAATACGAATATTACCGGAGATTACAATTTTTATTGTTGTTACTAACAGAATGTAAGGATAGACTACCAGTTATACAGCACTGGCTTTGCCTGGTTCTATATATTAGATGGTGACGACCACGCAATTTTTTTTTAATACTTTGTGTGTCTGGGATTCTACATCTAGCACAAGACTTGTTTATTATTTTTTACTTACATAACTGGTTTCGTAACAATATCTTGACACTATTAAATCCACTCTTCCGTCAGTTATAAAGTGCTGTTAATTATTAAGCAAATTTTAATAACGCTCGAATGAAACACCTTTTACAGTTATTATTTTTTTAATGTAAAAGTAATTGTTCATTAATTTGATTAAGCAATGCGAAAATAACAATTTTAAATTTAATTTTAAACGTTACAAATAAATTATATATTGCACTACTTCTACAAGGCAAACAACAAAATTTAATGTTTCAAAATTCTAACATGTTTTGATTTATACATATTTACTATTTACGTTACTTTGGTTAAATAAATGAAAGATTTAATCAAAACTGTAGTGACAAAAATGAAATAAAATTAATAATTAGCTTTTACAGTTAAAATAAAACAATTTAATTATACCATTATGCATGACACAATTTTAAATTGGATAAATACCTTCTACCAATACCGCAGCAGTAAAAATATTCAGCACAGGTTGCTTTGTAGTGTTAATAGATATCAGACAATTAATAATTGCGTAGTTTGCTTAATGGGAAGATAATCCGACTTTATCCTAAGTACGTTTTATATATTGAATTTTTAATTTTAATTGCTTTCAGATGCATCATTCAGAATTCCTGTAAAGATAATATGTAATTTATAGCAACCGTGATATTTGAAAAATGTCATTAATTTCTTAATTTGTTTCAGGAAGAAAACATGAGTCCGCTCTTATATTATTCCAGCAGATTCACTAATATTGGAGGAAAGGAAGTTCGTGTGGATGAAGAAAACAGGAAAGACATAAATAAGACGGTAGTAGTGGTAGGAGGGAAAGAGACAGAATGTACTCTGTGATACTTATGTTAGTATTTTTTGTATTGGTCCGAGTTCACTTATACGACAGGTAAAACCAGGTAGGCTTAACTATCAGACTCCACAACTTTATGAATGCTAGTAGTATTTGAAAGTGTACCGAGTGTAGCCGAATGTTACACGAGGCCAACTAACAGTAGTTGACTGCACTGCTAAACTCGAACTGATGTATTTTGTCGTAGTGAGTTGTGACTAGATACGAACATGGTAAATAGTGCAAGCACTTTTGGTTTACAAGACTTTTAAAAGAAAACATTAATAAAACTGGACTTTGTTTACATTTATAGTGACTTTTGTGGTTATTTGTGGCACAGTTATTTACTTTTAGTGGACTTTTCAAAAGTTTATGTTGATGTTGACGTTCTGCTCTCAAAGTTTGTGTTTGGAAAATGACCGTGCGTCACCACAGATTCTGGGTCCTCAACATATATAATAACTTTAGGTAAGGCCTATTTTCTTCTATATTTGTTATACAATCCTTCATTGAGTATTTTTAATTTTAATGTACTTTACATTGACGCCTATGTAAGAGGTTAAATAGGGAACATTTCCTAATGGTTCTTTAAGAGTTCTTCAATTAAATTATATAAATTGTTACTGGGCCTACACACATTCATTATGCAATTTTGTTTTATTATAATATTTTGGAGCGAACTATGTTCCAATTAAATATGTAGGCACTTAAATCTATCGATACTTTCTCTTCTAGTTGGTTGCAGATAGTATTAAAAGTCTAACAAATAGGTAGAATATATTTTATTAATATATGTTAATATATGTCTGTTCAGTTATTCTATAATTATTGTTTATTTCACATGGAAATACTTTAGTAGTAAATGTTAATTAATTAAATATGTATAAAGACATATAAATGCTTAATTTAAATGTGTGTGGATATATTGTTAGATATAAATTGTTAATTTTCCCTGTGTTTTTGAGAAATAATTAATTTAATTACTAAATTACTTACAATAATATTTTCCGAGAAACCTGTAGGAAATGCTTTTTTCAAGTACCTACTTCATAAAACCAAATTATCTTGTTCTTAAAGTGGTATATTTATCTTTAAAACTAGTTTGCTGGAACTTATTAAAACTTTCTATTTAAGGATTTCAAGTAATGAATTTTTTGTTTTGTTGTCGGTAACTATCATCGTAATGTTCCGTTTTGTTTGTAATGCTCCATTAATTATTTTGTATTTAAATTTATCTAAAAAGCAGTTTTCAGTTATGCACCATAAAGCTAATACAAATCGTGTACTATATTTTTACAGTAATACCCGACAACAAAATAATATAAGTACATACTATAAAGCCATCACCATTAAAAAGTTCTGCTTATGTTCAATGTATATTTCACACTAGAATCACTAGGATTTGGAAACAGCTCTCTCTGTACGTGAAATAGTATATTCGATTAACAGGAAAATACTAAAAATTATGCAATAGTTTCAAAACAAATTTATGGCTATTAGATATCATTATTTATCCCTTATCAGCACAGTGTACCAACTGATAAAATAAGTGGGTAGCTACCTCGGTAGCTTACCATCTTGATCTTGAATTAATTTTTGCGCTCATTAATATGGATTATTTATACCATTTGTTAAATTGCAATAGGTTTAACATTAAATAAAATGATAGCAGTTGCACGGTGTATTATACAGATTGTCTAGGATTAAAATCGCTAACTGCAACAGACGATCTACGAAGCAATGAGAAAACCCACGAAGACAATAGACGGAAACTACAGACAGAACAAAGAGCTGAAAAAAAATCACATAGGGGGTCGATGCTCATGAGAGAACAAAGCATGGGAGAAGGGTAGAAATATAAGAAATTAAGTATAAATACATATTTATTTATACTATGGTTTTAATTTAGAACTAAAAGCTGGTGTCAAATATGTTTACGTACCTTTCTTTATAGGTATAGTCTTTCCGAAGTCAGTTCAACATGTATAAAAACGCCTAGCAATAAAACTTAATTAGTTTCATAGGCGTCCCTTAAAAACAAAATATCCCTCTTATTTCTCCGTTTCGCAATTGTAACATGAATGATTAATGGAAGGTGCTTATAATAAATTAAAATTATCTTAATCGCACCAAATTCCGCATTGCTGCACTGCACTGCTAGGTCATTTGTTGACAACTGAATTTATGGCCAGATCGCCCAGTGCGGCTGTGTTTGTACCGCGTTTGCCCGTGCGCTCATTCTTCATAAATAAATATGGGAACAAGTTTTTCAAATATTTCAATGCCGAATTGCTGCGTCAGCGACCGAATCTGGTACATACCTACTGCCAACCTCTTGGTTCTTCAATTGAGATCGGAAAGACTATACTAAGCCGATGCAAATAGACTTAAACTAAAATTAAAATATCCCCATATCTGTCTGATTGACCACTTGGGCTGAACACAAAATTGGGCCACGAAACCTCAATTAATATATTTCTGCATTAGATAAGCGCTTACTAGCTTCTCTTTACTTTATTATGAGGGAATATAAATATTGGTTTTTATTAATATCCTCGTTTATGTGTAGTGGCAAGTGCAAATACAAGGTTGGAGCGAGTTTTTACAGCTTCTGAACTAAATAAAAGATTTAATTTCTGGACACATTAAATTTCATGCGCCGCCATTTTATTTCTGGCATAAAATTTTCAGCGTCGACGCGTCATTATAGTTGCTATAAAATGCAACAAAAATTTTACTGTACCATAAAATTATGCTGATCAGTAATCACGCGTCTCGTATGATATCTTATTACTATTAAAAACGTTTATGTAGCATATACACATGAGCAGAGTCGGTTAAAATTTTTGTCACGATCCCGCATAAAACCTACTAACAAAAGAGTTTCTGTGTCGGCGTATCTTGTCCAAGAAACTTTTAATGCAGCAGACAGTAGATAAGATTTTAAAATAAACCATCGGTGTAATACTAATAGAAACTCAAACTTGGAAGGCGCTGGTTAAATGCCGTTTTCTTTTAAAATAAATCTAAACCTTCCTCTGTTAAATATTTACGGCGTCTATTTATAGAAAAACTACAAGTGCATACCCATTCTTTATTAAAAAAACATGAGTCGCATCTATAGAAATCATGTGAATAATAAACCAGATTTGTTGGTTTTTTAAATAACCCGCATAAGTTTTAATTATGCACAAATAAATGAGAAGCAACGTGTTGAAGTTATGGGTAAACAATGTTTCCTGCGTGCTTTTAGTTGTACCATATAACAAGAATCGTATAGATTTGCTTTCTCTTTATCTACAATTACTTAACCTGATTATCTTGATTCAAAGACACATTTTTCAAAGCTGTCTACCCTCAGTGTTGAGCATAAGCTGTACCTATGTGTTGATAAGCTGTTGACAGAAGTACAGATATTATTTTTTTAAGTCGTCTTGGCTTGTTGAATAATAGTGTTTCCCAGCTACAATTTTTTGTGTATTTGGAACTTTCCAATTGACGGGAGAATCATTCACGGTATAATTATGTCATTGTGATTAAAATGATAAAACAATAACTATAAAACTTCCTGTTGATGTGGGATGCACAATATTTTCTAATCAATTAGGAAATAGATTTGTAATTCCTTTTGCGATTTCAATAATTTCCTGAACTATTGGAACTTTTGATTAAAAAAAGCGAAAAGTGTTCACTGTTACTAAAAATAAATATATACGGTACCTATCCCTGAAGTGCATGCACCAGCGAGCCAATATAAATTCTTGGATTCAAAATAGGACGATTTAAACCAACTTATGTATAACAAAAGTCAACGCCTACTGAGATATTATAGCGCTCTAAGCAATAAAACTCTTCATATAATTTTAAACCAGTCAGATCCAGACACTTTTACTTGAAACACTTGCATGTGAAAGAAAATAATATATATAGGGTGTTCTTTCTTTGGACACCAAACCTTTTTTTTATTATTATCCGTACGCCAATAGCTATTTAAGTTCTAGTATGATTACGAGTGACTCAAACAAAAATGTGTATCAATCAAGTAAGAAGTCTCTAACTGAAAGCTGTTTAAAATTGTTGGAAAAAACGTTTTCCGGTACCGCATTGAAAGGATTATAGACAGCATTGATTATTGTTTGTAATAAAATGGTCTTATTTTGAGCCCGGGAATTATAAATGCTGGTACATGTATTTTAGGGACATACTGTATAAATTATGAAAACGGTTTGTATCTGTTATAAAATTAGCTTGTGTATTTCGTCATGGGGATCACCACTATCAAACGTAAAACAATTTCTGTGAATTTATATTTCATTCTAGATTTCATTAGTTTATTTATACTCGTCAATGTTTATATGAAAATTTAGAGGAAAATGGATAACGAATCCTCTTTTATGGTAAATTATATATTTCAAACGCATATTCTAATCTTCGTCCGTTCTGTTAAATGTGGTGTGTTAATTTTCAAGATACATATAACCGTAATACATGAAAAACAAGTTTTTGGAATTGCTTTACAGCCCATTTATTTTTTAACATTAGTTAAGACATTCGTATAATAATTAGTCTAGATCTTATCAAATGGTAGTTCAGTTTACAGAAAATTAGGCACTTAAGCAACGAGTGTAAAGTTAATATATTTTCATTTTTAGACAAGAATGATGTACTTTTTTCTTTATTTACTCCATATAATGAATGAGGTTACAGTATGCCGTACGCAGCGGAAATATGTTGACGTTAAATAAACGAAATGAACATTTGTATAAAAATTAACCATTCAAGAATATTTTAATGATGGACGGAAGTCTCTTATACCACAAAAAAACTTTTAACGTCACAGCATCAGTGATAGAGGCTTTATTTTCCCAAACCCATACTACTTCCTATAAATTTAACTTTATAATATCAGTTTTGCGTTCATATTTAATTTTAAAAGTTATCGAGAGGATGTACGAAAAGTTTTTGATATAATGTAAAATATATTCGATAAAATTATAATTAAGTATACATTTAAACGTTTAACGGAATACCTGACTCACCGTGATTCCACTCAATCTGACCACTAAAAACCAGAAAGCAGGAAGTACTGTAGTAATAGTAAAGGATGCATTGAAAACGAAAAAAGTGAATACTAGTTCCAAGTCATCGAACGTTTTATTAAGACTTATTTGTAAGGGAGACTTTTTACAACTTCATACTAACGGATTAAACTCGAAACTATTAAAGTTTCTACAACTTATTAACCTTGTATTAGAAAAAGGCGATTACGTTGATTTTCAGCAATCGCAACCACAAAATCTTAAAATGAAAACGCATACGAGTTTTTTGTGTCAAGCTATTAGTTTGTAGACTTCAAAGCAGGTATAAATATAATGGTTTACGTCAAGTAGCGAATTTTTAAAAATATAGTAGAAACAATAAGAAAAAAATTAGTACGTAGTATCTATCGTAAATATATTTTTAACTGTGAGAAACTTTCATTTTGTCTCTTGTTTCTGTGTGGGTATGAGACAGTGCGACGAACTGCACCTATTAAAAATTTAATTTCGCTCACATTTAACAAAGTTGTAATTTATTTTTTTCTGTAACACAATCTGATAGCTTTTCAATTATTGCAAATCCATATATGTAATATGTTTCTCGTGTAAATGTTAATATTTGGCAGTTACGTAGGCGTTGGTTAGTGTGGTTGGCAAAACTGTACAGTTACGGAGTGTGGGAAAATCTTGCTAAACGGCTGATTCACTTTTAAAGAACCGCGACGCCAATGGCATTTTTTGTTTTGTCTTTTCTAAAAGTCATTTTATTAAGTTAACAAAGTGTTTTTTAGTTAGTGCGATTTGAATTTAAATAGGTTCATACGGAAGTATTTAACCTCATCATAATGATCAGAAGGTAAAGGAAAACTTCCCTTCGTTTCAAACTCACGTTTAGGAATACTTCCAGGTATTTGGTCACTAAAGTTAACTGGAAGACGTAGTAAAAATGAGACTAGGGGTCCCTGACTAATCCTAAAATTTGCCATTGTCTGAATCATGCGTTTCAGCTAAGTGCGAACATTTTAGTGATGAAACACGTTCTTCCTGTGAAGTATCAATATAATTTTCAGTATAGGGTTTCTAGGTAACAAACTATGGCTTTATATTTTAATTTAAATAGAATTACATACGCCTGACCAACTAAAAAGGAAAACTTGTTTCGAGACAGTTGCTGTAGGGCAAAACCACTACCAGTATAATGATCTTATAGCGCTTAAGCACAAGTGGAACAGAGCGTATAGAGTAGGGTTGATAAATTTACTTTAATTGAAGTAAACTAGTCTTTTGTAATACAGCTATAACTCACTCTACAGATACTTCAAAGCTCCTATATAAATTTAAAATTTTCGAAGAAAGTATAGGTTCACAAGAACACAAGAAACTCCGCGTTTTTATTCTAAACATTGTTATCGAAAGAAGAAAGAAAAAGATTATTCCAAATTATGTACAGCGTGTCCAAAATTATTAATGTACAGGCTATTAATATAATGAGTAAAAAACAAATGAAGTTAGTATTAAATAGACGCACATCCCAATTCTGCTAAAGCGAATTTAGTGAGATAAAAACATCTTAATTGAAAATGTTGCATTTGGGCCTCCTTGTAGGAACTGCAGACAACCCTAAACGGGCTTTTCCTAAACGTAGATGATCACGACATGTGACTAATGTAAAACAGAAGGGGTGAATTCATAATAAGTTCCGCACAAGCGTGCAGGGTATTAAAACATGAAAAATTCAAAAATGTATACACACATAGATCAACTGGTATTACAAGGATTTAGCTCACTGCCTTTTTTCTTTAAGGATTAGTCAGCTAGGGGATATGTTTCACCTTAACCTTATATCAAGATAAACACTTGTTTTCGTGGAATTACTTAATTGATTTTCTTTCCAAATACCAATATTCCAGTACGTTATGAAGTATTGTTTGGCATTAGATTCACAATATGTTCCTTAAATATATTAAATAAAGAGTATGGTTTTATTTAACTTATATGATATGAAAAATTGGCAAATTATTATAAAATTGCGTAATCGATATTGCAGCAGAGATTTCACTTTTACGTCTGCCTTTTTATGAAAAAAGTAATTTTGCAATTTGGAGTGAGTTTTCCAATCATCTCCAGCGGCAGCATCACGTAGACAAAATAACAATAGTCAAAACAAATAATGGCTGTATTGCGGTTTATTTCTCTTTCTTTTAAATTAAATTAACTGTACTTTTCTTATTCGCCAACAGAATAAGAACAATAACATTTTGCCAATATGAAAATGGGCGGTCAGAAAATAGTCTTGTTCTTTTTTTTTCTTTCCGCCTTCTAAACATGTTACGTGCATAAATTACGTTTTGTCATCTTTTATATAAAGCCGACTGGGATTGGAAAAACCTGACTTTATAATTTGGGCACTACTGAATAATTCAATTTGACAATATTTTTCTTCTAATTAAATTTCGACCCAAATAAAGTTGAAGGTTATAATGGATTCAAGTCTGGTAAATTGAGTGGACCAAAAATTACAATTGTTTCTGAAATTACTTTCCGTTTTTAAAGTATCCAGTGAATAGTTTTATCACCTAGATGTCGGATGTGTGGTTTTTATTTTAATGTATGTGGAATATCGCTAAAATAAATCGTGAGAAAACACTAACAATAGAAATTACGTGTCTAATATTTAAAGTTTTACTGCACCACATCGAATTTCCTTTATACAATTGTACAACGTAGATTTTAAACCCCTTATAAAGCAAAACTGGAGTGTTTCTCATAATTGTATTAATAAAGGCTATTTGTGCATACCTACTGGGTTTCATAAGTGCAATTTTTACAAATTACAGAGCCGGTTTGCACATTTTTTAAACTGAAATGTATTCAAAGGAAATAATTCGAATGTAAACTAATATACAGTGTAATGCGACTTGCGTATGGGGACGAAAATAATTATCGTGAGTAAGGGGCTTGAATTAATCTAAATATATCGAAAAGTTACCTCCTTTATTCTTCGAGTATGTGCAAATACGTATATATGCATAGAATATAAAATTATTCACACAGACCGCTTATATTCCACATTGCCTTTGTTGGTGATGGATCTGATTAAGACGCTGATTTCTAATACACAATAACAGATTGGACAATTTGAATTGTCAGGCAATTGTTTTTACATTCATTTGTTTTGCAAGACAGATTTTACCTCATCTTTGATTCTAATTAACCAAGAAAAACTCAAGTAAAATAATTTTAAGAATTGAATTTTATACCTTCTTTAAGAATATTTCGATAATAGTGTAAATTTATTTCTAACACACGCGGTGTCCAGAACAAAGCAAGATCATTTGTGTAATATTTTTGCTGAAAACCTCTTCATTTTAAATTTTTGTTATAGTTGTTACGATATCAATTGGAACCTGTGAATCTTAAAGCACAGTACCGTTTGCACTTCTCTTGAAATTTCTTCTTATGCTTTAGCCATGATGTGTCGTAATTTATACTCGAATAGTCATTGGGCGAGTCCGGTATTGGGTAGACCAGTCCGCCTGATGTAGAATCGACGGCGGCGCGCTGGTCGTCAAAGCAAACCTGTATTGGTCCATTAGGTCGTAAATAATTTTTTGCATGGTATTCTATAATTAGTTTGGTGTCAAACGCGGTTCACTTTTTTGGACACCCTTTGAAACGGAAGATAACGAAATAACCCGGGAAAATCCCCAAATAGTCGAGCCGGTTTTTGTCCAAAGCGTCGAAATAAACTCAGAGTTTAAAAACAATGATTTACACGTACCAAGTCAACGTATTATTTTAAATATATGTGAACGTTTGAAAAGAGAAAATAGTGAACAATGTGATAAAGAAATTAGGAAACGGATTAGCGAATTAACTAAGATATCAGAAACTACAATTTATCGCGTAATTAAAGAAGGAGACGTTATTAATCACGGTACAAAGAAGAAACGGAAAAATACAAAATTAAAGAATATTGACGATTTTACCAGAGATGTAATACGGCGCACATTTTATATGTATAAAGAAAATAAAGTTCCTACATTAAACATGATTCGAGATAAATCAAGCGATTATCCTGATTATAATTATAAATCTTTAGAAACCTTACGACATGTTTTATTATAATGCGGTTTTAAACATAAAAAATTTGACAATCGTATGGTATTTATGGAATCACGACGTATAGTTGCACTTCGGGAAGATTATTTACAAAAAAATCGAGATTATCGTCAACTAAATAGGAATATAGCTCGGAATATAGTATTTCTAGACGAGACAGGACAAAATTTTTCTGGACGCCTATGGATTCCGTAGAGTTTATGAGTTAAATGTCTTTATGCGGTTCCAACTGATATCGTAACGACCCGCCACTGAAGCATAATTTCGAAACGCTTAGTTGACTGAATAATAACCAAAAATATGCGGAATTAATTCTGTAACTATTGAAAAATAATAAAATTTATTATAAAGGTGAACAAAAATCAAAATTAAAAAGTGAGAACGCTTTTACTACCAAAAAGAAATAAACCTTATTATTTTACTAAATTAAGTTTCAATAAATGTGAAACTGTCATTCGTTATTCTTAACTTATAATTGACACTGCGCTGAAAAGCTTTCAGCCTTACTGGAATTTTTGAATTGTTGCGATTATTCTGATGGCATTCTTTATTCGTTCTCGTAGTCGCTGGAATAGAACACCACCTGTCTCAAACGATCCCGTAAATAAAAGTCGCACGGATTGAAATCTGGCGATCGGACAGGCCATGCAACGGACCATTTCGACCAATCCACTGTTTAGGAAATTGCTGACAACCAATCTCGAATAATTCGAGCATTATGGTAAATAGCACAATCATCAAGGTACCGCATATTTCGACGAATTTCCAATTCTGCAATCCGAACTTTTGACACTTTGTCCTGTAGTCAGTCTGCAAGGGTTTGGTATGACGTTTGATATGACGATTCGAGAAGTGATCCATATAAATGCTACGAGTTTTAAAAGAGTTCCCATGGGCTTTATCGTAAGTTAATATCATAGCAAAATATTCATTGTAAAACTGATATTGATGCACAATCACAACTGTTAATACCTCGTCGTACGTCTTGGAGTTTAGCAAACAACTTTAAAATAGTGAATGATTGCATAAAACATTCGCCTACGTTTCTTATAATATTTTAATGAGTAAAACATATTGGACAAACATGTCAGATTTCGAAAAAATCGTCAGACAAAAGTTGTTGTTTTTGATGCGTGGTTAAAATTTTGGCACTTATTTCTGGGACACCCTGTATCTTCGGGATAGTTGAATAAAATTTATTTCATCGGTTTAAATAACCTTTTTGGCACGAGAGCTGCCAGGAGAGTTACGTGCAAAAAAACCTTGTATTAAATAAAGTTAACCAACTGGACGGAATTAGAGTACTTGTACCCTCTTGAAGAATTCTATTTTTAAAATTAATGATAAAAATACATTTCATGAATTTGTTAGTGTGAAAAGTATATGTTTATTTTAGGATCGCGTTCGAAGTGTGGCTGTTGAAACTGCGTCCAAAAATATAAAATATTTATTACAACACCAGACGCTAGACTAGTCTGGCTATTCTCAGTTCAACCAGTTTTCAAATTCGATAATGCCACCCTTTTTTGCCGATGTTTTACTGTTTTAATGAATAGGAAATTATTTGGCAGTTTCGAGTGTTTACTTTTAAGTGCAACTACAGATATGCTTTTAAGAAAAATTCCTCTTACCAAAACATCTTGTTCGTTCTTTCATTGAAACCTTTAAAAATATACTAAAAAACTCTATGTCGTGTTAACTTCAAACATAACGAATTATTTTGAGTAGCAATGATAAAAAAGCAACCCTAACATAATTAACTAATCAATTATATTCTACCACGTAGTGCAATCATTGCAATCTGCAAGGCAATCACAATTAGTGATTGCTTTGTAATTGTCTTCGTATGAAAAATAAGTGACATTTTGTAAAAGATAGGTACCCTACTGTTTCATAAGGAGTAAAAGTTTTGGGGTCAGTGGGACACTTCTTGCTAAGATCTCATGCAAGTTATAATTGTCCTCAGTTCATTTTTGCGATTTTGAAATCCCTATAAATATTTCATATTACATCACCGCATTATATCACTTTTACATCAAAAAATAAAGTTTGTACGAATGCGTGAAGTGAAAACATAGTTGAATAAAAACTGACGTAAAAGATTTATCTTAACTTATTTTTAATGTACAATGAGATAACTATTATAAGCTGTCTAAATTTATAACGGATATATTTCATTAGCTAAGTAAATTTAGTAAAAATAAAATTTCACAGAAAATTAAAAGCTGTTATGACGCACGATATGCGAGCCATTTTGTACACGCATATTTCTTCGCCTACTCTACATTATGACGCTTGACTTTGAACACAGAAACAATTGAATTAATTAATTTCACCTGTAAGACACCCAGTTCATATTCATCAAATCAGAAATGACAGATGACACCCACGTAGAAGGTTCCGAATTTTGAAGTTCCTCTGAACAACAGCAATAATTTGGTTGTTTCGAACTATACAGGGTGAGCAATTTTCTATTAGAAAAGAGTGGGGTAACGGAGACGTACTGTATGTATTTTATAAAGTACTCTGCGGGCTAGATGGCAGTGCCAACAACGACCAATAGTAGCAGCTATAGTAGGATCGTATTCGATTCAAAGTAGAGCAAAAAGTTGTCGGTCTTTTATCAAAGGAAAATCGTGTCATCATTTCAAATTTAAAATGAAATTGAATGTTAAATCTGAAATACCGCTGCATACGCACTGTGTTCTGGTAGTAGCTGTAGTCGCCCAGGTGCATCGAGTGTACGAAGTGGTCGGTTATACGTCAAATACTAACCTGGCGAGCTTGATAAAACAGAGAGCGCCTCCAAAAAACAAGTAAACAACAGTGGCGCGTACAGCGGTAAAATGTAGTACATATGTGGAAATTAAAAAACAAATTGGATTTATAATAAATTACATTTAAAATAAATAGTTTATGAGAATAAAGGAATTTTTGTAGGAACAAGGGTGCCAGATGTGAACTGATCCCTTCGTCCCTTCATAATGTATAAAGAAATTATTCAATTTCTAAAACCCTTAAAAGCGTACGGCACTGGATCTCTTGACAGGCAATGATTTATTACTTTGCATCGAATATGATCCTACTATAGTTGCTTAATCGTAATCAGGAGTTGTTTGTGTCGGAATAATGAGTTCGATCTTCACTCTAATAAATTGAATATTTTTAAGCAAATCTTTTGAAAGTACGTGTTTTGGAATTTTTGGAACCACTCTGTAAGTCCGCACTCAACATTATAAAGGAGATAATGTATCAATTATTACTAAATTTATTCGATCGAGCTGGCTTTACTACTAGTAAAGCGGTCATAATAAAGATTAGACAACATCAAAACTTTAATTGCTCTGAGAGTAAAGGTAATAAAAAGTATTGGTGAATTGATTACAACACAGGGCATTCGTCATAAAATGATTCAAATATAATTACAGTGACTCAATGGTGACCTTAGAACTTAGAAATATCTCTTAACCCTTGATGAATGCGTTTGCTTAATTTTTGTCTCATGCAGCACATCCACTTTAGCGCTAAGAACACCGAAATGTGGATAAAAAATGGTCCTTAACGAGCGTTTCGCAGAAACCTCTTTGGTAGTAGCGGCATTGGACGTGGTGTGGCAGATATATATTATTGAATCTAATGGCAGCCATTTTTTAATACAACCAGTCACGAATTTCATTAGTCCCTAATCCTTCGATTTGTAACAGCGATTTTTATGATTAATATACAAAGCCGTTTAAAATAAAACATAATTAGTTAATTTCACACTACGCAAATCTGAAGCCGGCAATCAGAATTCCTATAAAAAATGTTTATACGTAAATAAAAATATAACTAATGTAAATATTATGTTTTGATGAAATTAACGATAAATCAGCGACAAGAAATGTTATTTATGAACCGTTGTGCTAAATTTTATATTTCTCCAATGTGTAAAAATACATTTTGCAGCTTTGCGATTATCCAATTTTTATTTTAGGTGTAACTTAACTATAGAAAGTAACGTAGTTTTTCTATGAATTTTTATTAGACGTTCTTCCAGAGAAACATATCGAGGACATTTTTTAAAGCAAGGTGGGGCCTTTGTCGGTTGCGGTCAATTTATAATTTCACAAGTGTTCAAAAGTTACATTTCAGTGTTGGCGGTACAGGTAAATTTAGGTGGTCCTATTGGTATACTCATTTTACATACAATGTATATGGTACTTTAAAATTCAGTTTGGTGATACCAAAACAGATACTGAGGGGTTATCTCTGTCTTGGATCTAATATAATTTTTATATAACCAAATAAAAGAGATTTAAGAAAACTGTCTACTGTGTATTTACCTTGTATATGTACCTTAAGGAATTAAAAAATTGAAATATGCTTTTATAACAACATAATTCTGGTTATACAACTTTCAGCATTAACTATTATTTTATTAAAACAAAAAACCCGTTCTTAAGAAGAAAACCTTCAGTTTTAAAGTATATAAATATGTTTTCATGTAAATACATTTGTGATAACAAAAGGTGTATTTTTTTTCTGAAAGTAGTGTGTGATTAAAACATACCTGTATTTTTAAAATGAGATGTATCCATTCCTGATAGTGTCATTTGAAAGTAGATACATGGTGTTATAGAGAAATTCGATGACATCAAATTTTACATAATTTAACACGAAAAAGCTTCTATCTTTAATAGAAATGTATAATAAATAATTAAAATTATGTATTTAATGAATGATAATGCTTTTGTTTGAAACAGGATCTGTATTAGAAAGTTACTTCAAAAATTCCTTTTAGTATTTACGTAAAACAATTATGAAATTTATTCTTCAGTTTTGGGACGCTCTTTTGGCTGTATTTTAACAATTTATTTTATTTTTGACTCGCAAAAATCTAAAAACACTGGCGGTAATATATCCTAATTAAAATCTAAATAGCGACGATAATAATTTTTAAAAATAGCGTTAATAATGATGTCCTTCTGCATAACAATGCCGTAATAATTTGTGATTTAACCGTGTTTCCCATTATTAGTGCATTCCGTGGAATAGAACTTTCATTCAAATAAATTCCCATAAAACGTGGAAAGGTCAAAATGTAAGGGTCAATTTTTGCAGAAAATGGATTGCTACTTTAGTGAATCATAATTAAGGCCACTGTGCGAAATAATGGTACGTTGATATGTGATATTTGTGGACAATTCATGCACATGATTGCAAAACTGTGTTACGACACTTGAAATGGTAGAAAGTATATTTTTAAGGACATCATTGGTTACATTAGGAAAAATTCTTTTTCGACAAGTCAAATCGTTTTTAACGTTAAACTCTATTAGATAATGTTGGTGTCTTGTATGACTGGTACAGAGAAAACGTATATTAGTTATTAATAAATCCTGCCTAATGAGTGGTCAGGTGGATGCAAATTAGTTTCAAATGTGAATCATTATCAATTTCAAGGATATCAGGACTAATGTTTGGCTAGGAGGAAATATTGTCAGATTCAAACTACTCGTATTACAAATGAACCAGATTCATTACACAAAGCAAACATCTGTTTCCAAAATTTGCAATTCAAAAAAGTTTTAGGTATCCTTATTAAAATTATCTATTGAATATTCCATTAATTATTTTATGAGGTGTAGGTATCAATAGTGGATTTTGTAAATATTTTTTATGCATATATGTAACCATCTGTTTTAGCTGTCCGTTGTCTATGTAGATAATTCTTAAAAACACAACATGAAAATAAGGATTATAAAATTTGTATTATTCTATAATAACTGCAATTTTTACTTCAAGAATTAGGTGTATTTTGCAAAATTCGATTTTATTAATTTTTGTGCGTTTAACAAGATTTTATACATGGTCATAGTTTTTTTACGGGAAAGAAAAACTTAGTTTTCGGCATTATTATTTTTTTAAATTCTATGGACGAATTTAGAAAGAGCGTTAAAAATACTTATGAAAAAAAAATCATTTTTGTCCAGCAATTTTGCAACGACTCATCTCTCCAACAGTGGCTTTCGGGATCTTATTTTACATGAATTGAGGATTATTTTCCGTTTAATTAATTTTTAGAAAGTTGAGTAATTTCTAGAAAAATATTTTTTTACGAAAATCTGCCTTTCTAAATTTCATTTAGAACAATAATAATCTCTTACATTTTTAAAAAGGCAATTTTTTCCACCTAAATTACATTTTAATGCGTTTTAATATGTTGTTCTATAACATACAGGGTGGTCCCGAAGTAATGGGCCAAGATTCTTAGGTAGATTCCCGAAGCAAAATATTACGATTTAGCCGAACTTACCTTAGTCCATAAGTTGATCGTTAAGAAGATACAGGGTGTTAAATGTAAAATATTATTTTAGTTTGCTTTCATTTATTTCTTAATAAATGCAAATATCCTCACAAAATTTTGGGGTTTCGGGTTCCTTGGGTACAGGAATTGAAATTTGTTCACATTTTGGTTATAGTTCATAGATTGAATGTGTTGAAAACGACATAACTTTTTTATACTTCAAGGTGTCTCATCTTTGGTATCAAATTCTTATCTTCCAACTTTTTTTTACACAAAAAAGGTATACTTTATGAAAGTAGCTGTCTCGCACCGTTTCCGAGATATTTGGCTTTGAAACTTTCAATTGTAATAGTTGACATAATTAAAATAATTTAGAAATGTTAAAAATAAGGGTGTAAAAATTGTAATGAACAGTAAAATAGTAAACATTAGTAAAAAATATGCCTTTTTGACAATAATTGCTCAAAATATCCACCTCTAACATCAATACATTTATCAACGCTTTTATTTAAAAGATTGTCTTATTTTAAAGTATAAATCCTTAACGCGAAATGACTTTGCAGCATTTAAAACCTGTTGCCAAAGTTCTTCCCAGGTGTTTATAGTTTCTCCATAAACAACTGATTTCATGTAACCCCAAAAATATCTTGAAAACGGTGCGAGATAGCTATTTTCATAAAGCCTTTTTTGTGTAAAAAAAGTTGGAAAATAAGAATTTGATACCAAAGATGAGATATCTTAAAATATAAAAAGTTATGTCGTTTTTAACACATTCAATCTACTGCAGCTAGCGCCCTCTATGAACTTTAAACAAAATGTGAACAGATTTCAATTCCTCTGCCCACTGAACTCCAAATCCCAAAATTTTGTGAGGATATTTGAATTTGTTAAGGAATAAATGAAAAAAAACTTTTAAACATTTAACTCCCGTATCTCTTTAACTATCAATTTTTGGACTAAGGTAAGTTCGATTAAATCGCAATATTTTTGCTTCCATGAATGGCTATTACCTCGGGACCACCCTGTATTTGCAGCCGATTTGTGAAAAAAATTTGGGGTTTGTGGAAAATGACCGCAGTCGCGATCTCCGACTGGACTATTACGCAACTTTTGTGCACAATATAGATTTTGACGTATAATATTTCATCGGATGCTGTTTACTGCTATTATGGGCAGGTGTTCTAATTTATGCTAAGTAAGCTCTTCAAAGAAAACTTATAGGAATTTCAATAGTGCATAATGTAACAAACCTATGTTGGACTTTAACTGTCAATCGTTAATAATGCTAACGAGGTGCTGTTCCCTAGAATTATTAATATGTGCATTTTTCCAATCACCTTTAATTTGTTAGGTAGTAAGTGTAAATTACACCCATGCGCAACGTCATAGATGTATAAAATCAGTGTGGTAATATTTTATTTACACGTACAGACTGTGGCCCTGAAACCATACAATATAACGTAATATAATCAATAAAAAAAAACAAGTTACGTTCGCTTTCATCTACTTTAACCAATCATGGTTTGTTACCAAAGGAAACGGTGACAAAACCTGTCGCTCGCCTCTGCAGTTCTTGTTCTTACTAAGCCATGGAAGTGGTTTACCTACACGGTGGCTCCAAAAAACGCGGCAGTAACTGTTCTTTGTCCGTAAAAAATTTAGTTTCCAGAAATAGTTGTTTTTTATACAGGGCTAAGTTTTAATTTAAAAGACAATAGTCTTAAGGTGTAGAAGTAGCATTTTATAAAAAGCAATGAAAAAATTATCATAAACATTTTTAAAGTAAACGCAAAGATAATTTAAAATTCATTTAAGTGACGTGGTTCAAATTTAAAAAGTATCAGCGAAAGTAATGCAGTTGGAATGTAAATTGATAAATGAGTGAAAATGAATTTTAAATAACAGTTAAATGTTTTAAATAGATTACATGAATTCGTATATGAATGTACCATAAATCAGAGCGTAAAAAATGTAATGGTTATATTTTGATTACACATTGCATGCTTTATAACTAATTATTGTTAGTTCACTATCAATGTTTAAGCGTTTGCGTTTGATAAAAAGTGTAATTTATAGACCAATTAATAGAATTAGGATATATGTGTTATAATAAAGCTTTTGTGCAAACCGAATAATATAATCTAACCGTGGAATTTTTATACAAAAAAAAACATTGTTGTGTCCATACTGAAGTCTTACATATGTCCCCAAATATTTATATCTCTTGAACATAAAAAAATGTTACTGGAAGTCGTTAATGGAACCCAGCGGAAGCCTATTTTCTGTTTGAGATGTCATTGATACGACAAAAGGAAAACGATAAACTTGCGTTAAAAGTAAAATAAGGTTAGAGGTACACGTGTAGTCGTAGTCCGTCCTGTATGAGCGTATAAAGCAGACAGTCGTTTTATAATGGAGTCGCACGAACGGAGGCGAGCTCTACTTCGAGTAACTTCGCGACAGGTGCGCCAACCTTGATTTTTAATTCTCTATCTATACTTCAATCAAAATAGACAGAAGCTAAATCCAGTTTTTCTTTTCCTTAACAGATCGTAGCCTTTTTGCTTTTACTGGGTTGTGGCAGCGTAGGCCAACTTCCTCTGTACTTATTTTATGTACGTTTCAGGCTCAGTTGAGATCATTTTGTTTCATTTAAATTCAAAAAGGCGCTTATGTGTTAGATCCTTCCATTTAACGAGTTATGATGCCATTTAAATACCCACAGACTGTTAGATCTCTGTATTAGACAATTAAACTGCATTTTTTCATAACTGTTCAAGTTTACTTGGGTAATCTACAGAGACAATGTTTAAATTCGTCATACCGTCATACCGATTATATTAGGTACGTCCGAAACCAATGGGAACGTAATGCAAGAGGAAAAACAGATAATTTGATTAAATTAGGCGGTTACACTTTTAACACGGAGTCAAGACGGATCAAAAGGTCAAAATACTGGGTTAAAAGGTATTACTGTATTACACCCGATGGTTTAATATAAAGATTAAGAAATTCTAGTAAAATTATATACAGGGTGTCCCGCGTAAGAACCGACACAGGGCAGGTGCCTGTAGGGGTGTCCAAAATATTGTAATTTAACCAAACTTACCTATACACAAAGTTGCACCCCAAAGTGGGGCCCTAAATTTCGAAAAAATTAATATCTCTGCAACACTACCGCGGAAGAACCTTTGGTACATGATTTAGGTTTATTACTGGTCTTCTTTGGCTATGATTTAAAGTTAATTGAAGCACTACAAGGTGATCATTGTTCAGAACTTTTTTTTACACTGACCGAATTGAAAAATAATAATATTAGTTCACAGCAGAATTTAATTTTAAAATTTTTTTTACTCTTGTTAAATTTTAAAAAACTTCACAGTTTTTAAGAAAAACCGTATTAACTGACAACATTTAAACAGTGTTCATTAGAAAATAATCAAAAAGTCAGTAGTAGGCAATGGATTTATCTTTCAAACTTGTCAGTTAGTAATAAAATTATTTTATTTCAACAATTGCCTCTGATTGTTGTTGAAAATGGCTGGAAAATTTACATTTAGCGAACAAGTTGATATGCTACTTGTGCTGGGTTTCTGCGAAGGAAACTGTAGAAGTGTGGAAGAATATCGTAGGAGATTTCCTAATCTTGTGGTTCCTCGTAGAGAAACATTTTCTAATGTTGAAAGACGAGCTCGAGAGACAGGAAAGTTTTTCAGCAACATCCGAGAACGTCCTAATGTAATAGGGGTACAAGATGAAGAAATTATTTTGCAAACAATTGAAGATGAACCGCAAGGAAGTACTAGACTACTAGACGTTTATCTTGACAGACTGGGTTATCAAGAACTTCTGTAAACCGAATTCTTAAACGTAATCTACTGCATCCATATCGTGTCCAGAAAGTGCAAGAGTTGTTGTCTCAAGATTTGGATCGACGAGTGACGTTTTGTGAGTTTGTTTTGCATCAGGATATTAATTTTCACAAGAAAATTATTTTTACTGATGAGGCTTTTACTCGCCGAGGAATTACAAATGTTCATAACTTTCATGAATATTCCGATGTAAACCCTTATGCAATAACTCCTCGACATTTTCAACGTGAGTTTAAGATAAATATTTAGGCCTGTATTATTAATCATTATTTGATTTTACCAGTTATTTTGCCAAATCGACTAAATGGCGAAAGTTATTTGGAATTTCTACAAAATATCCCCCGTGATCTAATGGAAGATTTACCGTTGCAACTTAGACTGGAGCTTTGGTTTATGCATGATGGAGCACTGCCTCACTTTAGTGCTACTGTTAGAGATTTTTTGAACCTGAAGTTTCCCAATAAATGGATAGAACGAGGAAATAATTGTCCTCAAAATTGGCCACCACGATCACCAGACCTCAATAAATGTGATTATTTCCTTTGGGGAACATTGAAGGATTTTGTTTATTCTTCGCCAGTTGAATCCCGAGAAAATTTGTGGAATCGTATTACAAATCAATGTATCCTTATAAGAAACGATCGTCATCTGTTAGACAGAGTAAACTTCAATTTTCGGCGAAGAATAAATTTATGTATCAGGGAAAATTGTGCCCATTTTGAACAATTCCTTTAGTTTTAATTATTATTACATATTTTTCAAACTGCATTGGATTGTACTTAACATTGTTTAAAATAATTGTGTCTATCCCGATGTTTTCAATTATTATTTTTATTATTTATTTGTGTTTTTTACTTAAAACTACCTAGGTACTTGTTTTCTTTTTGTAGAATTAGGAGAGAAGTGAAGTAAAATTTATTTGGCCAATTGTCAAATTTGAAAGATAAAGCCTACTACTGACCGATTATTTTCTAATAAACACTGTTAAAATCTTGTGTCAGTTAATACGGTTTTTCTTGAAAACCATAAAGTTTTTTAAAATTTAACAAGAGTAAAAAAAAGTTCGGTACAATTTTAGGGTTCGTCCCCAGTGAACACCTTGTAGTGCTTCAATTAACTTTAAATCATAGTCAAAGAAGACCAGTAATAAACCTAAATCATGTACCAAATTTGGTTCTTCTGCTGTAAAGTGTTACAGAGATATTAATTTTTTTCGAAATTTGGTGCCCCACTTTGGTGGCTACTAATAACTCCTCAGGGGTGCAGCTTTGCATGTAGGTAAGTTTGGTTAAATTACAATATTTTGAACACCCCTACATGCACCTGCCCTGTGTCGGTTCTTGTGCGGGACACCCTGTATAAACAAAACACGGAGTGGGGAATTTTAAAAAATCTAAATCGTTGCTATTGGTTTCTAGTTTGAAACGAATTTTATTAAGGAGTAAAAATAATTACGAAATAAAAAATGACCACATGACCGTAACTGATTAATCGTATCAACCTATACCAGTCCGGTCGAACGCTTTGTAATAAAAGAAATGTTGACTAATAAATACATCGACTGAAACGGGATCAGATTTCCACATATACGTATACGTATCGCACTCATGGAAATGTCAAAAAAAAATAAATATGGCTTATTTTAAACGGAGCAGGCTGGGTCTAGACAGTTGACAGATGTTTAAAGGGGGATTATTGGGTCCCCTAATTATTTTACCCTGAGTCTACAAATAAAACTCAGGGAGATTACATTTAATGGTCTGTAGAACAAAGATCTTGTGTTGTGTATGTGCGCTAATGGATAACTGTAATAAACTAGAATTTTTTAATGGGTTTTATGTCATTGTGATTTTTTTTTCTTAATTAATATAATTAATCGTCCATTTGGGGTCATTTTAGGAAGAGATTGTATTCTAGTAACTGATGCACCAAGGATTTCTGTATCGTCTACATTCTACAAGGTGAAAAATTACTCAATGTTGAAAGTACACTTTGATAAATCATTGAATGCACCGAACAAAAAAAAGCCAATTTTAAATTGAAAAAGAATGATAAAAAGCCATATTAATAACATGTACAAGCCTTCATATTTGATCTCTTCAAATGTTAATTTACCAATTTATTTATTTGAAAATCTTCAGGTATAATAGTTAAATGTCGTGTACCATCAAAACTTTGACTAAACTATAACGTTGGGAAACAGATGGTATATTAGAATTTTATTTAAATGTAACCTCATTATTAATATGAATTCTGGTTGACTGTAATGTGATTATCATATTCATGTTTATTAAGTTTCACAAAATTTTAAATGGACCTAAGTTATTCTTTTAAGACTAAATTTGCAGTTATAAAAATTTTAGGCAAACTTGTTATCTTAAGCAAAAAATTTATGCTTATTGATTTTATGAACATCATTTTCAACATCTGGACGGCCAACATTTGGTCATACCGTCGCACCCATGTGATATGATAATTTTCAAGTTTTAAAGACCCCAGGAAGCCTCGAAGGTTCGGTTATTTTTACTGTATAAATTTTCTTTAATTTAAAAACAAAAGAAATCTTTGTTAGACGACGTGTGAGTAATTGTGTTGTTTTCTAACTACTTATTTACTACAAAACATTAAAGTTCTAAGCATATATTGCAGAAATAGTGAACAATACATTACGGTATGTCACTTCAGTATTTATGAGTCACTTTACTATTTCCGATTTACTATAAAATTTATTACAACTTTGGGTGGGATTTTCATAAGTGGTTAGACCACCATCTTAAAATTTTGCTATCGGCTAAGTACGATTTTATAGGGGACTCGGAAAGAGATAGAGACAACCTTTTTAAAGGATTTCAACTTTCACATATAAAAATACTAACAAAGGTGTAGTATTATGCGTTATTTTTATTATCCGATGACGTAGGCTATATTAACTTTAATGACTGTTGCTTCTTTCTTGTCGATGGTCATGATATTTCTCTCTAACGGTAAAGGATAATAAAGAAATTGTTAGACAAAGAGTACTATTCTGTATACGGTACAAAGCGACCACTACGCGTTGACCTACGATTAAATCTCTTGTAGAAAATGAATATAAATTAATATTAACAAGTAATTATAATCAATAGAGTGTATGGAAACGAGGACTGTTTTGTCGATTGCATGTCAGTACAACGTGATGCGCGTTCAAATGTGTTATTTGAAAAACGTGTTGACAATTGTTAAGAGGGTCATGTACGAATTATAAATTATTGATACAACATTGCAATAATGGATGGAGTAACTACGTACAGAATAAACTTAGGGCGACGTTGTGTCGTGATTTTAAGCGCCAACTTACCTGCTGAAGAATAATGAAGCAAATAAATAAATAGTAAATTAAGCAAAAAATAAAACGTGTTTACTGGGATTTACAGGCTTCTTTTGAATCGCCATGTGAAAAGAAGTTCTACAAAGTTACATATCAGGATTTGCGATTAGAAAAAGTATTAAAGAGTTTTGGAAACATTAATAAAAACGTTCTTTCAGCGTTTATTATTCACATTTGTGATATTCTGTAGTTTTACTTCGCTGGAAGTGAACATTTAATGTCGTGTGTTAAAATTTAAATATTGTCGGCTGAAAGGTTCATATCATATTCCTAAGTTGGAAAGCGTAAGTTTTTTATTAAGTTAAACGGTGAATCCGCTGACTAAGCTCAAGAAACGTTATGTAGAATGTTTCCTTTCTAAAGTACGGATGGGCACTTTTTTTAAAGCGTTGGAAAAGTACAGATTAATGACTAGCATTAAAGATAGTTGCTTTTTTAAAAAAAAAAACACATGATAACAAAAATCCGTTTAATATTCTCAATTTAGATTGTGAACAAACGACGTTTCCAAACGATTGAATTAATTCTAAATCTTATGCTAATTTTGCCTACTTTGAGAAAAGAGAGGTGAGAGAACGTTGCCCCCGGGGGCTGTCTCTTGGACAGCACTAACAGGTCGCCGTTATTACATAAACAGGTATAAATAATTAATTACAAGTCGTTTTCATATATAATTAATAAAAATATATTGTCATTTATCTTAAAGAAGTTCTTATATAAGTAATCACTCGCCTAAGTGACATTTGAATATATTCGTTTTAATTATAGTATACAGGACGTCGTTAATATAATGTTCCACGCTTCTACAAACTAAATAAATTAATACATTGAAAAATAGGAACAGAAAAATGAGTACGTATATGCGTGCCAAAACGTAGTAAATAATGTATGTAACGCGTGTCTTAAATTAATTTTGCTAATTTTTGTGAATAAACGATACACATTTAAAAATATACAATTATCTGATTTAATTATATAAAATTTATCTTAATAAAGAGTTTCAACTTAATAATATGTACATTAATAAAAAAATAATAATAATTGAAAGCTGTAAAACGTAGGTAACACACTACGCGGTTGCGCCTTTCTGCAGCACAACCGCATGATGTATTACCGGGTGTGTTGCGGTTCTGCCGCAACATATCGCGGTCGACCGCAGCTGTAGAAGAAAATATCACGTAATTTTTTTTCCCTGGATTCATACTTGCGTAGACGAATATTGTTGATTTTTTTTAATATTCGCTACCTGTTCATAATATATGCTTAAATTTATGTCAGCTAAAATCTTTACAGAAGTGATCATTTGCACACATCTAGACCGATTTATTCAGGCCGTTTAATTTCTACGTCACACTTGGGTAAACGAATATTGTTTGTGTGCTCAGACCGGCGCCGCGTTTTTTGAAAAACGGCGCCTCTAATCGTATCTGCAGGTGTTTCCTTATATACTTTGGTGTCGACGCCTGATAGTACCTCTTGTCATTTCAACTGAATTTACGAAACCGAAATTAAAGAAATATATAGCGTACGCCACTGAGTTATATGATAAAACCCATCTCTTTACATAAATAAAAAAACTGAGGAGTATATAAAGTTAAGGGAATATTGTGCTTAAAAACAGCTACATAATATATGTTATTGAACCCTCTCTGCGGCGCCACTGGTGCGTTACCTTAGGAGATTTTTAATGTATTATAAAAAACCATGAGCTAAGATAAACAGAAGTTAAGGAGACCTTTAAATGGCATAATTAAATATGACATTACACTCGATGCATTTTGTTAATTCTGCTCATCTTTCCTGTAATAGATTACTCAATAACTAATTATCTGATCTCACTGAACCAGTAAATTGGTTTTTAATATAGTTAATGGAATGATTCGGTAATCGAGTCATAATAGGATTGTTTTGCCAAATTTTTTTGAGAAATTAATTTTGAATCAATTCAGAATAAATCACAAAATATAACGTTCTAAATTATAGTACAGCTCATAATCCCCTTAATTTATAACATTTTTTTAGAACATTTCCAACGTAGTTGAAAGGAACATCACATTATTGCCTAACACTTTTTCCTGAAATAAATTTTTACCTCTAAATATTGGTTGTACAATTCTATAAAAATAACTAAACTTATTAGTAATGTGTAATAAGCCATCATGTTTAAATAAATAAATCCTTTAAACAACGTTATATAATCCTACTAAGCTGAAGATTTTAGTTGTATAATACGTATATGTACATATATGATACGATTTGTATTCAAACTTACTTAAGTTTTAAAATACGAGACATGCTCTGACGTTTCATTGTGAATAAATTAAATAAAAGTGCCGTTATTGGTATAGGAGAATATCGGTACTTTTTTTAAGACCCAGAAGCGATTCCAATAATTATTGTCGTACGTTAGGATACTTGATTTTGGTCTGGACATGGATAAAAACACACATACGTATATGAATTTAGTATAACAGTACATAGTAGGTACCCTCTCATATTTCCGATGCGTTCAGAAAGAGATGATATCGCTGGCAGCAGGTTTTTTTATTCTTCGCAGACTTCTAAGAATATTTACTTATTGAGTTTGTTTATTTTTTATTCGATAAGAGCACAAAGCTTATTCACCCGTATGCACTGAAACTTATTTTTTAACGTCGTTTTCATATAGCTACTGACCATGAAAAAGGGAAATGTTCAAAAAAACTTCCTTATTATTTGAGTTACTCACTGGAACGTATAATTTTAAAAATTCTAGGCAATTAAATTTTTTGTCTTCAGTATAATTTGTTTTAAATATAAATCAGTTCAGTAATTACTATTTTTACAAAAAATTGGGTGGTGTTGGACACTAGTCTGCCATTTTTTTTTAACGTACGCTTGTATACACCGTCTTATGTCATTGAATTTAACAATGCTTTTAAAACTTTGTAAGCCTTCATTTGCCTTCCTCGAGAAAGTGGTTGTGAGTAAAATAAGACAAGGTGTATAGATGTGTGTATGTAGTGTGGCAATTCACCACAAATACAAAAATATTATGTAACAATTTTCTTAACTGGAGTAGCAACGAAAACAATTTTATTGTAGTCTTATTCCGACTACTTCATCGTCCATTGAGCAAAGCGGTCAAGCAAATGTCATATTGTGTTATTTAATTGCAATCTAAAAATTTTTAAATAAAAGTTCTCATTGAGAAGAAGGTCAGTCGAATTGAATTTAGAGATAATAAATAATGAGAGGTGGCTTTTAGAGGACAATTTTGTTTATAAAAAAAATCATAAATAATACCAGTACTTTATTTAATAGTAGACATTTTGTGCTTTATTAAACTCCGGTTTTGTATTTAATATTTTATTTAACGGATGACGTAAAGTAAAACTTTTTCGGTGTATATTTTGTCCTAAAATAGGAAAATTGAGACTCCACCTTAGAGGGTGTGAAGCTAGTATGCGTGTTCTGAAGGTATAAGTGTCAAGAGGAACGTTTGTACATATTTACAAAAATTTAATTTTCTGAGATTTCTTTACTAGATTTCAGCTTGAGAATGTATACAGGGTGTCCCATGTAAAACTTTCCACCTGAACATTTCGTTCAATATGAAGTTTTGAGAAAATTTCAAAAACACTTCGATTTTTAATTTGAGGGCGACATCGACTTCACATAAACTTGAAATACAAGTAAATAAACAAAATAGATATCCAAAAAGTGAATAACACTTGTTTTAGAATTAAACATTAACATATAACTACTAACAATAAGCTTAAATAAAAGAACAACAATAAAAACATAAGAAAACTAGAAATCTATATGGACAAACAAAATTATTCACCTATCAATCTCTTAACAATATCACATTACATTATTTAGACAAACAATTTAGATAATAAAATATATATGCATGTACAATTTTCAATAAAAAATAACAATGATTTTTTTATAGTTATCAATAATAAAAAAGTATTTGTGCATTAACTAATCATCTGATTCTAGATTCAAAAATATAGTGAATTGTTTTTCTGGGCATATCAAATATATATTTTTTTAACGTTTTTTTCAATAAATAAATACTCATATGATTTTAACATCAGTTGGTAATGTGTTATAAATCTTCGGAGCTAAATAAGTGTAATATTTTTGTACATTAAATTCGTTGCAACTGAAAGGCATAAAGTGCGATTTTTCAAAATTTATTGTCAGTAATTTGTGATCAAACCAGTTTTTTACGAGTATTAAGTCAGTTGCTGCCTTGTTTTTAAGTTCTTCCCAAGAATTTGCTTTGTAAAAGATAGCTGTATCATCAGCAAAACTTATAATATCCCCATCGGATTTGGAATATCGGATATATAGCTTTTAATTAATTTCAATGTATTTTCCCTAATCCCGATTTGTTGTAAAGTATTTAATAATAAATTCATGACTTACGGTGTCAAACTAGTGCTTTCGTTTAAATCAAGAAAAACACATAAATTAGGTTTACTTTCATCTAATGCAGTATATATTTTGTTGGTTAAAGCTAATAAAACATCCTGTGTAAATACCCCTTCCTTGAACCCATATTGATTTTTTGACAATACTCATATTTATTAATGTATGATGTCAAATAATTTAGAAAGATTTGTTATAAGAGATATAGGCCTATAATTCGTTATTATTTCTTTATCCCCTGTTTTATCATCACGTCATTATTTATTTGCAATAAATGGAATTCATAAAAAATTATGATAAGAACTTCAACCTCCTTTACATTTCGTTTATTATTGTTTTTATCATCTGAGGTAGAAACCTTTTTGCAGTTTAATAATTAATGTTTTGATGTATGAAAATCGTTCCAGTGGTTAACACATGCCATAAATTAAAATAAAACAATTTTAAATGTAAAAATAATTTTATTTTACGGATTCAGTCAGTATAAAAAGAGCTTTCAAACGATGTATCACACGCCTTGTAGTGCCATTTGAAATTTCAAAGTTGATACCTCGATCTACGAAAGGGTGGCAGCTGCAAAATAAGTAATGATGTAAGCTGATGTCCCCCTCAAATTAAAAATCGACGTGTTTTTGGAATTTATTCAAAACTTCATTTTAAACGAAATGTTCAAGTGGAAAGTTTTATATGGGACACCCTGTGTGTATATTTTTAGATATTAGCATTTCATATTTTAGTGGTCGTTTACTACAGTGAATAGTTATCATCAAGTTCTGAAAAAAAGGACAAAATTGAGAAATATCGTCATCAAAAACATAAATTAGATATTTTTGCACAAAAAAATAAAAGTAATACTAGTAATAGTAACAATTAAAACATGTTAAATAATCGGTTATTATTATTCCTTCATTGAACTTTGGATTAGATTATTGTGTTGTAAGAAAACGAAACTCATTTTTCTGTATTAACAAATTATTATTTATCAGTTCATTTCGTTGCGGTTTTTTCTGTAAATACCTGCTCATTTCGGTTGGGAAAAAACGTAGACGGTATTACCTGAAGAGTGCACGTATGCCATTTTGATAATCGGTAAACCATTAATCTTGTGAATAGTTAAGGCTGTTTATTTCAGAATTCAAGTACGTTTAACACATCCCTTAATAGTCACCCTTGTAGGCGATGTAAACAAACATAGATATAAACCCGTCTTTCAACAAAATATTTTATATAACAGGAAAGTTTTATCACTTCATTTGTTTATGCTACACTTAAATTTGGTCGCACCTCATAAAATGTAGAGCACACATTTTTTACGTATAATTCACTTAGTTCGGGGTAAATTGCCGGATTTTTATACATGGCTGTAGTGAAACAAAACTTTAAAGTAAATTGTTGCAAAATTAGAACAGTTTCAATAAAAAAATGTTGACCTGCGACAAAATAATAAATAGAACTGTTTTCTGTATTGAAACATATTACAATTATTACAAAACTGATTATTATTAAATTCAGTATCAGAGTGCTTTAGTTTTTGTTTATTGTTGTATTTGGACTTTTGAAAAAAGATCTTATCGCATGCACCTGTGATTGAAACGGACTGCTTAATAATTAAAAATCTATTGAAATAGCTTTGTTAGAAACGCTTTCTATTAATTGCCTCTGTTGAGTGATTCGAGTTGATCTGTTGTTGGATTTTTTTGCAAGTGTCATTATATCGTTGAGCTGATTTATATAGGTATCAGTACATAATTAAAGTATTGTTATGAATATATGTTATAATTTATCAGCCATATACACTATAGAATCAGTCCTTTAAAATATAGCGACTGTATATTTGGTGATAAAAACATCTATAGTTCCGTTCGAAAAAAACTTGTTATTAAAGAATCTATTGCATCACAAATATTTTCTTAAATTCATGTTAAAGCTGTGCCTATGGTGTTTTACCATGTAGATGTATCTAGTCTTTATTTATTTTTGTTGGTGTAATTCGATACAATTTTTACATTATAACGAAAAGTGAGTTTATTTTGGTAACACTTTAGCGGGAAGTTTGGACTATTTTTACTCGGAGTTCTACGAAAATTGCGTATTTGCGTTTGCAAAGCAAATATTTAATAATTTTTCTTGACAATATTTGGCTGACGTGAATGCTTTGTTTCAGGACCAGAATGGTGGGAAAATGACGCAGAAGTGAAAATTAATATATCCAAAATGTCTTCTAGTGCCTTCGCGTGCCTTGTCAAAATTTACAGTTTTTTTCCTTTATTGTTAATATTATATTTAATCAAAATTTCCCACGGATGGCTCCCGGACACGAGCACAAAATTAATAAATGGCTTAAGCAAGATACCTAGTATTAGCTTTAAAGGGAACACGACATTCCCTGATCACTTTACAGTCTTGTATCAAGACGACAATACGATTTTATTTGGTGGAAGAAACCGAATTTATAATTTATCAGTGTTCGATTTTTCCGAACGAAAAGATTCCACTATTTATTGGCCATCGTCCGAGGCACATCATCAGATCTGCACCCTCAAAGGAAAAACAGAGGATGACTGCCAAAATTACATCAGAATGCTTTTCTACACGGCCCCTGGTAAGATGCTCATCTGTGGGACGAATTCTTACAAGCCCTATTGCAGGATAATGCAACAAAAGGTAACTTATTATTATTTTCTTTAAATATTAACAGTAGATATATTTTAATCACCCAGTATACGCACTTACGCTTGAGTTTCTATTGCAAAGCGACTCGCAAAATTGAAATCTTGGTAATAATGATAATAATAGTAACTGAAACTGGTTTGGGTGTGTGTCTGACAAGTGAACTGGATTGTGCACGTGAATATTGGCCCTGAAGAGGTTATTAGGTGCATGGATCTGTCTGATCTGGTTCAAGTTTTGTTGCCACCTGGCTTGTATCGCCATTATTTTGTTTTAAATTCGTACCTGCAAGTAAAAATAAAACCTCGCATCCAGAATATAAATCACCTTTGCATATGCGTGTTACTGCTACCTACCTACTTACTACTATCAAATATCTAAGTCAAAACAACATAGAGCACTGTTAGAATTTCAAAACTGTGTAGAAATACGTATCTACTTACGTTTACGTAACAATTGTGAGTAAATAAAAATTCTAAACTAATTCAATTCGCCTAAATAAATTTCTCAGATCAAATCAAATGCTTTCTAGTCTAGATCTCGGAAACCTTCATATTTTAGGAATAATTTCTGGAAAATTTTGATGTGGAAAGGTTAGTTTTTAGTCACGAAATTCACTGCTTTAAGAGATGAAATCTGAAATACTCTTTTAGTGTGACGTCACATATTTAGGCAACCCGCAACAAATTGTTATAGTTGAAATTGTACAGACCGAATCTGGCCCTTGTTTACTATTTACATAGATACTATAGAAATGAACAATTTCAAATTAAGGATTTAGTAGTATTTAAGAACAGCCAACATGTGTTTCGTAAAATAGATACATAGACCAGGGCGAATCTGTCGAAATATCCCAATTCTTGGATGTAAGAGGGGGCAAGCTATTTTTTGCTGGAATACCTTCCGTACAAACTCACATAATAAAAGTGTACACCCTAGATATGGGCGAGGTCCGGAACATTTTCAAAATTGCAAAAATGTTTAAAAAATTAAAAAAATACTATTTTATTGAGTTTTTTACTTATATCTTGGAACCTATGAATTTTGGAAGAATATTGAATGGGAAAAAAGTTTTAGAATTGAACTTTGCATAATAACTTATACTGTAAGTTAGAAATGATTAAATTTATTACCGATGTTGCAAAATAGCAATAATTGATGAAAAAAAGGCAAAAAAAATCAAGTTTTTTTGAATAATTTTTTTTAAATATTTTAATTGCTCCGAGGGCATTCTAATTTTGGTAAAAAAAACTTTAGAGAATAAAACACACCAAATTTCATTAAAATCGGTTGGATAGTTTTCGCAAAATATTTTTTTTTAATTTTGAAAAAAAATGTCCGAATTTTCAAAATGTTGCACAGCCTCAAATAAAACATCTAGGTACTTGAAAATTTTTTCGCATAAAAAGAAAAGACTGCTCAACCTTTCAAATGATTTTTGAAAAATTGAAATCTGTTGATTAGGAGGGCCACAGTATATTTTTAAAGTTAACACTCTTTTTTTATTTTTAAACAATTAGATTACATTTATCAATTTGCAATTTAGTTTTTTTCAAAAATTATAATTTTAAAGTACTATCTTTTCTTAATTTTATCTGTATTTAACAAAAAAATTTATTTCCAAATAAAAAAATAATTGTTTTATTTTGTTTAAACAAAAATTATTTAAATAATTGTAACAATTATAACTAAATACATTCATATTCAGTGTTGAAATATATACGTAAACAATTTTTTTCATTGAAAAAATGCAATAGCATACGGTAAAATATACAGTATATTTAATGCATAAATAATAAACTTTGTTTATAACAAAATATGTGCAAATTAGATACGATATTCGAATTCCTTGGCTCGCGAGACATCGGATTAAAAAAAAAGATCGAAATTGGCCCATTAGAAACAGAGATAATGCAATTTTTTTCGTACCTTCGCATTTTGAACCTCCGAATTCAGTCTCGGAGCGAAAGCCCCCTCCCCCACTTTTCGTGTTTTGAGTCACTTTTCGCGCGTGAAGCAACTATGTAGCCGATAAGTTATGGATATGAGATTTTTTTCCAGCTTAGAACTCGGAAAAATGAAGCCACTGGATCAAAGATTATTGCTAAATTGTTTATAAATTAGCGGTAAATGCCGATAAACTTTGACCGCTCATTTTAACTTTTTTTTTAAAGAAGTGTCTTTCCGAGTACTTTAAAATTTTTGAGAAAAACTAAATTGCAAATTGATAAATGTGATCTAATTATTTAAAAATAAAAAAAAGTGTTAGCTTCAACCGATTTCATTTCTCAAAAATCATTTGAAAGGTTGAGCGGTCTTTTCTATGTGAAAAAATTTTCAAGTAACTAGATGCTTTATTTGAGGCTGTGCAATATTTTGAAAATTCAGAAAAATTCTTTCAAAATTTTTTAAAAAATTATTTTGCGAAAACTATTGAACCGATTTTAATGAAATTTGGTGTGTTGTTTTATTATACTCTACAGTTTTTTTGCCCTCGGAGCAATTAAAATATTTTTTAAAAATTATCCAAAAATCTTGATCATTTTGCCTTTTTTTCATCAATTATTGCTATTTTGCAACATCGGTAATAAATTTAAACATTTCTAACTTACAGTATAATATGCAAAATTCAATTCTAAAACTTTTTTTCTCTTCAATATTCTTCCAAAATGCGTAGGTTCCAAGATATAAGTGATAAACTCAGATAAAATAGGTATTTTTTAAAATTTTTGAAACATTTATTTATTTCTAATATTGCCCGGATATCGCGATATTTAAATCATGACAAAGAAGACATTTGGCACTTATGTCCAAAGTACATAAGAGAAATTCTTCATGACAATGTGTACTATGGGGTTGCCTATTATTTGGCGTATGTGACGTCACTACTAATAAGCTCTATTGTCATTTGAAAATATTCGAGACAGATTATTATTGTTACTATGAAATGTACATTTTGATTGTTTCGCATTTACTTTATAAACATAAAAAAGACTTCGGTAAGGAACATATTTTTACGGAGATTTAAAAAACGAAATGGGTATAAGTGCTAATGTTAATTATTTCATTGATTTCTACTTCGCATGTAAGTTTTAAACTAAAATATTGTCGTAAAAAGTATAATAAAATTTAACTTTCTGACGTCGCAAAAGTAATCGAACAAATTTTGCATTATGCGAATTTGACAAAAAGACATAAAATTGGCAAAAAATAGCGAATCTTCAGAGTTCTAGTTTGAAACCTTAAAAATTTGACCCTCGTAAATTAATTTCTAATTTTTTCGTCATTTAGTCAAAAAATATTTGACATTGAACTTAATGTACCTAGTGAATCAATACCTTTACCAATGCATTTATGTCTAGACTTTTTGGCACTCAACCTGTTCAGTGGGGTGACTGACAGAACGAGTAAGCAAACGCATTAGTGTTATTTTTCTACACAGGAAATTAAAATATTATTTTCCTTTATTTTTTTAACAATAGCGTATTATGAATTCAAAATGCCTGTTATTATTGTATTTAAATTGAGATCTCACACAAGACTTAATTATTACTTATGGGCTGTGTCCGGAGGTGTAGACACCTTCACAGGTATGACAATATTTGAAAATGATTACGTTTTATGTACTCTCAAATAAAGGCGCAATATATTTTTTTAAACGTAGAGGTCAAGCCCAAATATTATTTTTATGTTCTTTGCTGTAATTGTAAAATTTTAGTCCAACAGGTGAATCTGCGTGAAATTGTGTGTGGTAATTACTTTAAATAATAAGTAGGTAGTTGGACAATAGTAAGGTGTGGAATTTACCCACTTGGTTATGTTCATAAATATTTAATATTATTATTTTGTTAGAACCTCGACCAGCCTGTTCCGAACGGGAGACATTGAAAAACCAGACGCTATAACAGTTGTGTTTGTAACTGGGTAACATAATTTTGCCGTATAAGGTACTTCACGATTTTCCTATCTAGCATACAAAGTGAAGGTAAACATAAAATTTACTTAAAATTCAGTCTAGTAACTTTGCCTTCAGTACTACTAATTATGCTACCATAAGTTTATTGATTCGAATGGTTTTTGTTCTATTTAAGTTTAGCATATTACTACGGGTTTATAAAAATTAGTGAAAGTTTATAACTATAGTCTACCGCTTACGCTCCGTCTGGCTGAAAATGTTGCTAGAACTGTTTATTTAATTTTATTAGAGCTTTAATAAATGATTGCAAGCCTCGTGACCACTAATTTTGTTTGGAACAGTAATTTTATTTCCTTTATATTGGTAACTAAATTTCGGTAAAATTAAAAAATATTAAAACATTTTATCGCGTTTCAGAGATAAAAATATTAAATATCTATTGTGTCTTTTAATTCAATTAACTTGAATTTTAGATTAATTTAATTTAAAATTATAATTAAGCAAGCCTCGCAACGCAACGTAGCAAATAAAGATGTTTTTTTCATGAGTAACAATTGATACACTAGTCACAAAAATTAAAGGATAAAAAATTCCTAAATTTTTAGGTGATTTTTCAAAGGGTTAAAAGCTAACATTTTTCCCCTTTTTTCGATATTTAACATTCTTTGATGAAAAAAAATGGATTTTTGGGAAAAAAACATTTTCAATTTAGAAAAATGAATAAAAGATGCAAAATTTATCCTTTAGGTACTTTATTTTTAACAAAAGTAACAATTTCAATCATTCGGACCACAATGAAAAAAAAAAAATAATCGCATCTGTTTGAGCTTTTCAGGTTTTGTTTTGGTATACTTGGCAAGGGCGTCGCCAAGAGAGACAGGGGGGGACAGAGGCTTCAAAACGTTTTTTTTTAAATTCGCGTAAAAATGCCAGCAATCGATTCATGTAATAGACATACTCGAGAAATGAAAATCGAAAAAGATATTGAAGAAAAACGCAACCAAAAATTTTTTACTTTTTTTAAAGTCATTTTTGGACACTTGAAGTGAATAAAATCGTTACCACTCTTTTTTACCATGAAAGGAAAAAAATGAGCTCTGATTCATTTCTCTACGACTATTCGTCGAGCAAAAAGGGCCGATTTTCGAAATGACCTGTTTTTCGAAAAAACGATAACGAAAAATTTTTATATTTTTTAATTTGAAAAAGGCACTTTTTGCTTGCCGACGGCTACATTTACAGCAAGTCACAAGTTTGAAAACCTTAATTTGCAAGAGATACAGCAAAAATAATAAAAGTCTATTTTTGAAGGTTTTTTCGAGATATATATCTCGAAAAGTAATATAGCAATCGATATACATATTTAAAAATACGAATCGATAGGTTTTTTAATAGCTACAACTTTCTTATTTAACTTTTTTCGATTGGAGTTAAAGTTTTTTTATTAGCGAAAAACCGTCTTTTTGACTTTATGAATTTTTTAGGTTAACTTCGCCGTTTATGCGCCACATGAAAACATTACCTTTCTTAGAATTTTTTTTCCTATCCACCATATTTTTTGTTTCCAGGTGGTGTTTTTTGTAAGCTCTTCTACCCATTGATTGGACTATAAAGCTATATATGTAACGCACCAATTTTATATATTTTATAATTTTCGTTGAATTTCTTAATTTTTTAGTTATTTATATTTTTTCTTGTTTTTCTTGTTTTATTAAAAATATTTCTAAAAAAAAATTAATTCACTGTACCTATCTCTACCTATAATTTATATTTCTCCCATCTCTCTCATCTTGCCCTCCCTTAGCCCATTGGCTGGCGACGCCCTTGATACTTGGGTTTAAAAAAAATATACTTAGTCTATTCACTATTTATAAAGTTATCCCAAGTTTGGCGTAAATCCTTAAATATGCAATTTACATTTGTTTGAATCAAGTTTCTTACATGGAAAATATTTTTTTATCAAAAAATGACATGAACATCTTATAAAGGGTACCTTGTAGTATTATAAAGTAAGCAAGTAAGTAAGTAAAATTTTTATTAGTTCACTTTGCATAAGAATTACAAAATACCCTTAGGGTGTAGAACTCGTCAATTATATGTAGTAAAGGTACCTTGTAGTATTCAAACCTACTTAGTTCCCGAATAATTAATTAGCAAAGCCAAAAAGGTAATTTTTCCTTTGAACGGCGATAAATCAGCGACAAATCATCGTACAAAGCTCTTAAACAGCTCAAATTGAAGAGGATGAATCAAACAAAGAGAGGGGACAGGCGGGATTGCCAAAATAAATTATTGAAACCCGTGGACCTTTTGAAATTGTTATCCATCTGGATTTTATTTCTTAAAGGTGGTCAATGATAAAAAATTTTCAAATCCTGATACTATAAATTTGCTTTTTATTTTATTTAGGATTTTTTTTACCCTTTAATTTTTGTGACTAGTTTATGATGAACCCGCATTGTAGGTACTTGTTTACAAAGTGTGAAGTTATCCACGATGTTCTATATCAAAACAGCAGTGTACACAAAAAATTAAATTTATTCTAAAAATCGCCACATTTCCCCGCCAGGGTCTGAACGCCCGATTCATATTCTCCTTGAAGTCAAAACCATTTTCAGTGCATGATCTACTCGGTAAATATAAATAGAACAGTACTGATTATTGTACAACCAACCTACCTACTCCAATTTGCACCACGTAGGAGACAAATTGAATTAGAACTGCCTACGAGTCGCTTATCATGCTTATTAAAACATGATTTCAATTCTTTCCCGGCCTTATTCTTTTTCTCTTAATGAGTCATCGAAATGTTGATATCAATAGATGGATTTTATTTGCACATCGCCAAGATGTGGAATATTCCGTGTTAAATTAAGATGATTATCAACGAATGTAATAACAGCTTTTCGCAACGAAAATATAATTAAATATAAAGTACATTATATTATAGCTCCGAGTCAGTCCTGACATTATAGTAGAGATTAACACACTTTTACATGCTCATCTTCAATTCCAAATGGCACGTTTAAAATAAATATCACGATTCTCTTTATATTTCTGTCGCGAGTAGGTACGAACGATCGAAAAGGTAAAGCTTATTAAAATTTCAACATCATAATGACGAGTAGAATAAAAATGACTGGTTTTAAAAGGTAAGTCTCCTGTTGCAGTGGGACTAAATAGGCTTTCATGAGAAATTTGCCTCAAATTCTCAGCACCCAGTATTTATAACTTTTATTTTTGTAACTAGCACCTAGATCTATAAAGAAAAACTGATTAATAATAACATCCAGGCGACCCTAAATAAGTGTTACAGACTTTAACACCAAGTACTCGAAAATATTGACTAGAAACAATTGTTTTATTTTGTTAAATAAGAATAAATAAAGCAGTAACTTATCAGTTTTGGTATAGGTATAGACATATTATTTTTAAAACTGAAAATGACTGATAAAATTGTAGCAATGGGACAAATGTAAAAAGCTTATTTCAATTAATTTTTAAGTTTTCTTAGAAGCATTGAAAAGATTAAAATTTTTTGCAAGAAATGTATTCTGCGGCATATCCATGGAAACAACCATTCTCGAAAAAATTGTAGAAGACTATTGAAATTGGATTCGATTTCTACAGCTACCAACATATCTTTCTCTACCTTCTTGCCTCAGCCACTGTGTAAAAAATGATAATAGATTTATCCATATTCTCCTGGTTTCTACGCGAAGAGGGAAAATATTTTTATTTTTATTTTTTTTTGGAGAAAAGTCAGTCCTCTTAAAAATGTTAGCTTTATCTATTTATTTCTGTGGGAATGCGATTTTTTTGACAACAAAAAAAAATAAAAATGATTTTTTTACTATTTCGACGAGTGCTATTTGGAGTTAAAATTTGTAACACCTGTTCAAAAACACCCAGTATTTTCATTATTATTATTTTTTTCTCTCCTGCCTTATTATTCTTTTAATAAACAACAATATTGTATTGTGTATAGTATAGTTAATTATTTTGCTTACTTGCAAAACAATATTGCTGAAAAATGTTTACATTAAATATTCATTATTAATATAATTATCAACATTTGCATGTTCTATTTTCAAAAAAAAAAAGAAAATGGAAATCCATGGTTGTCAGCACGAGTTTTTTCAACATTTAAAAAATTTGCAGTTACAATTATGTATATTTATTCTGTGCAAAGGAAGTAATATTTTATATCTTATATTCTCATTAAATGTGTCTTTCATTTAGTCCAATTACTCGTCTTTCGCGCTCTAAATTAACTTTTGTAAATATAATAGGTATCTTTTATAAACAAATTATATTTAACTGAGTTGACACTTAAACGTCAAGCTACTTTTTAAAAGTAAATATAGAATTTCTTGCTTCATAAAATAGTTTTAAAATTAGAACCTTTTGTTTTTATTACTTTATATTAAATACAACTGTGCTCAACCATAATTTTTCTTAATCTACTCAAAATTCAAGATAATTTAAGCGACTTCAGCTGTGGATTACAACCGGACTAAAATTTTGATAAAACCAAAAATAAATACAGTAAATCATATAAGCTGTAACTCCAGAAGACTCTGAGTGGAGTGTTTAATTTAGCCTCAATGTATGGCTGTTATTATAGTAATATATTTAGTTGAGCCTCGTGTTGTGCTGCACCAATTCATTTTTTCAATGGACATTTGTCATCTGCTCGAAACAGTTATTTATATCTTTTATCTTGTCCCTTGTATCTGAAATTAAAGTAACTTTTTATTTCAACAATTCTGACGTAAATAATTTTTTGTAAAAATGATAACATGATCAAGATATTCAACAGAATCAGATGCACCCGTAGCATCTAGTTGGAATTTTTGTTAACTACCACCACTACAAGAACCAAAACAACCTTCATTAGTTTTAATTATATAAACTTTTATTATCAAGAACTGTAATGAATATAATTATAATTTATTTATCTGCGGTTTTAGTCAAAGAGCAATTACTATATTTCAATATAACAATAGTAACACATCACTTACAAGTTATAAATCATGTCATAATGATTTGAACTCGTATCCCTGGTTTTAGTATCAACCTTGTGAGATACTGGACAACTTAAACTATAAATAATCTATAACCTTATATAATCATGGTAATATTAGAAATCACTTATATTTAAGCGGGTTTAAATGGGGTTTAAACACGCTAATTCGTGACGTCAATTAGTGCGATTGGGAACAAGAATCTAGATATAGCCAAATTCACTTTGCTTCGAGGCTCCCTGCGCGCGCGTTTCTTTGGATGCATGGCAATTGTAGACTAGACTGCAAAGAAGTAAGTTGCGTTCTGTCGCACTAAATGACGTCACAATTGATCGCGTGACAAAATTTAAATTTCTACATTCTAAAGAAATTTATTTTTTTGCCACTGTTATCTGTTATATCTTCAAATTTATAGTTTCATGCAAGATGCCTATTACACAACAGTACAAGTTTCAAAATTGTCTTTTTAACATTTTCTAGTTACATTGCAAAATTGAATTGTGATATCTTTTCCAGAATGAGAAAGTAATTGTAGAAAAGGAAATGGAAGGAATTGGATTATGTCCCTATGACCCTGAAGATAACAGTACTGCTGTATATAGTAATGGACACTTATTTTCTGCAACTGTTGCAGATTTTTCAGGGACAGATCCCTTAATATATAGGCAGCCCCTTCGAACGGAACTATCTGATCTCAGGCAGCTTAATGGTATATAATTTTTTCTTATTTATTTCCAAGGTATCTTATTAATTGTATAATTTCTTCCAGCTCCAAATTTTGTTAGTTCTTTGACGTATGGGGACTATATATACTTTTTCTTCCGTGAAACGGCTGTGGAATATATGAATTGTGGGAAAGTTATATATTCTAGAGTCGCTAGGGTTTGCAAGCATGACAAAGGCGGTCCGCATCAATCAAGGGACCGTTGGACTACTTTCCTTAAAGCAAGACTGAACTGTTCCATGCCTGGAGAATATCCTTTTTACTTTGATGAAATACGTAAGACATATCCAGACATGAAATGAAAATTAAAATTGTAACATGTAACTTGTTTCAGAATCCACTAGTGAAGTAGTAGATGGTAAATATGGCGGCGATTCAAACGTAAAAATAATATATAGCGCACTTACTACACCTAATAACGCTATTGGAGGATCCGCTATATGTATATTCCAAATGGAAGATATTCAAAGTGTCTTCGAGGGTCCCTTTAAATACCAAGAGGGTATAAATTCAAACTGGTTGCCGGTTCCTGACAATAAAGTGCCAACGCCTAGACCGGGACAGTGCGTCCAAGACAGCCGTGTTTTAGCGAATAATAATGTTAATTTTATCAAAACACATCCACTGATGGAGAAGACGGTACCCTCTCTAAACGGCAGACCGCTGTTAATCAGAGTTAGCTTGAATTATAGGTTTACAGCTGTTACTGTTGATCCTCAGGTTCGCACAATTAGCGACGAGACGTTTGATGTCATATACGTCGGAACGGGTATGATTATTTAATATTTTATACCCCGCTGTTCGATTTTCTAACAAACTTAACTCGTTTCAGACGACGGGAAGGTGCTGAAGCTGGTAAACATTCCTAGTTCTAATTCGACCAAGGCATTCGTTATATCCGAAAACGAAGTGTTTCCTAAAGGCACGCCGATAAAACAATTAAAAATAGCGCCAGGGTACGGGAAAGTCGTGGTTGTTACTAAAAAGGAAGTTAAACTGGTAACTTTAAATCCCTGCGCTAGCATCGGCCGTTGCAGGTAAGTCGTAGTCTTGTACGATTATATAACAATATTCACGTGTTTTATTGTGTCGTAGCGACTGTATAGAATTACGTGATCCTCACTGCGCCTGGGATTCTCTCAAAGGAGTATGCGTTAGTGTGGACGCCGTGACGTCCTTCCGCTACTTAATACAAGACGTGAGGGGTGGCAATATATCGAGATGCAGAATACAACCCACTGGTAATTATTTTTACGATGTCGTGATTAGGTGAAACTCACCAGTTCGTTTGCAGATAAATCTATACCCAAAAGCGAATATGAGACTAAACTAATAGACACCAACTCCCTTGAAGAAGACAAACAGTCTCCCGATCCGTTGTTGAGGTTAGACGGTGAATCGACGGACTGCAACGAAGTGGATGGAGAAAAGGTGACAGGCTGTGCCGCACAGAGCAAACTTACCTTGTACACTTCGGAATATTTACATATTATCGTCGCAGTCGCTAGTTTAGCGGGTTTATTTGTTGGATTCTTATGTGGATATCTAGTCTCTCGGCGATTTCACGTCCATACGCAGTACCCTAATCCACCGTTTATTGAACAGCACAATCATCTAGACAGGTAAATTTAAATTTACCTTTTACCTTACCTTTTTACCTATTTAAATTTAAAACAGGTTTAAATTTAAAATGATTAGGGAAATTTTCCTATTCGGCTCTTAGTTTGAAACGTAAATTACTTTTTGTTATAAGGAAATTTGTAATTTGCCGCTTTTGCACAAGCGGCATTATAAATTATAAATTTCAATAAAGTTATTTGAGTTTCAAACTAACTCCTTTTTATAGAAAATCTGCGTTAAAATGGGGGAAAGTCTGTTATTTGTGCATTAATTAAAATTTAGACAAACTGTAATATCTTTAAAAATGTATTGCTGGTTGCCTATTTGCTATATAGCCCTCTTAACACAAAATTCCCTAAAGACAGATGATAGTCTAGCGGAGTACATTTTACAATGTATGTGTCGCTAGGTGTGATTTCTTTTTTCATGAATGACTAGAATAAATTTATGAAAATGCGTTAGTGTGCATTTTTAATTTAGCTACAAAACCATTATTACTTAAACATTTTTGATAAAATATAGTACAAGTCCATTCTCTACAATTAAAGAAAAAAATCCAGTTAAAATCGCACAATAAAGATTTTACAAAGTAACTCGAAAACAAATTGGTCACAGTACAGGGCTTCCATTAATGTCCGAGACCCACGTGATCGCGACGGTACGCAACCGACATTACATTTGCCAATACAAATTGGTATTCCGTACAAATTAAAACATTGAATCAGTCTATGACACCATAGCTGGTTTAGGGTCCCTAAACTTGAAATTTTTCGTAGTAGCCAACTTAAGAAAATCAAATTTATTTATAGTGACAACCAATTTGGTCACGTGGGTCTCGGACATTAATGAAAGCCCTGTATGTATCTGCTATCTAAGGATAATCCGAAGTTTGACTGGTTGTCTAACTATAGGCCAGTCTCATGTAAATAAATTAATTTATATTGTAAACATGAGACATTTTCGTTTAAGAATATGTGTTGGTGAAAACTGAAATCTGTACAACTTTTATAAAATATTGTACATAATTTCTCATTATAAGACAAATAAGTTAAAATGATTTATTGTGGATGGTTAATTCCTCCATTTCTTTTGGACTTTCCAAAACTTTTAACTTTTACTAAAAAAAAATCAATATTACAAAATTTCTCACATTATTTTCAAATTATGATTTTCCTTGAAAAATACTCTTATTTTGTTTAGTTGTAAAAGGAAACTCCAACTTAAAAAATACCCGAAATAAGCTATAAAGTCTTTATCATCCACTGCATGTTCTTAATTTTTCCATGGTATGTTAAACAAAGTAAATTACTGTTACTCAAACTTTAGTTCATCCCCCCCAATCTCTATCTAAAATCAGAAGTCCCGAACCAGTTCGTATTTTGAGCCTAACATCAAGAAACACTAGAAAATAGTTTTCGAGATTTTAAACCGACTCGAGTATTAGAATAATTTTGGGACACTATTACCCCATAACGCCGTAACCTGTGCTTTGATCGCAAAGTAGGAAGCACTATTATGTTATTTCAGTGTAGATACAAAGAGAAAAACCCTCGGGTGACTGTACACAAATCTGTATATGCCTCAGATCATGAATCTACAGGAGCTTGCACGCCCCGGGGTTAAAGGACCGCTGACTCAATTTCTTAGAGTTGCATTGTTGTACATTGCCTCACACCCAGAATTATGGGGTTACGATGTTATGGGGTTAGAGAAGCCTTCCCGTCCACAGTCCTAGTTTTGTACCCATGTATAAAATCTATGTTTCCTGTTTCTGCACTCTCACACATCCCGGGTTATGGGGATACAGGGTTATGGGGTTATGGTGAAATGGTATTGAATATAATTGGCCATCCTGACTTACAGTGAACTTTTTTGTGGTGCAGTGTTGTCATGTGTAAATTAACTTTGGTTTTTTTTTTCAGACTGACGGTAAACCAGAATAGTTTTTTAGCCCCACGGACCAAGACGGTTAATCTAGACGTCTTGAATGTGTCCACAGATTCCCTCCCGCCAAAAAAGGACAATTTAGGTTCACTAAAGAATTTGAACATAACGAACGAAGGAACGTTACAGAAAATAAAGAAAACTTATATTTAAGTAACACGCTCGATCCGGTTTAACTATTTTGTACCTGCTAGATCTTTCATAGACTGCCTTAAATGCTATTTTGCACTATAAGAGTAAAAGAGAGAAACATATTATCAGTTTTATGTTAGGATACGGTTGTATTAAAGCAAAGAAAGATATTTTTGAAGCTCAATGTAATATATATTTTTTTAAGCTTTGAGTCAAATTTTATTGTTACGCGAAATGAACTACTCGCACTACTCTGCATTTCACGCAGCATGACTGGAGCAGCTAAGTACTAAGTAATGTACTCGAATTTTTGTGAGGCCAGGGCCTCTGTAATTTTGTTTGAAACTATGTTATTTAGTTGTTGTCTCGATGTGATAAATATATTGCGTTTACAGGGCGGTTAGGTCTTGTCCAAGGATAAAATACGTCTTATTGACCTTACTTACTTCTCAAACTGAAAACTGAAATTATAAACGTGATGTCCCTGAAATGTGCCCAAATTGTAACCGATAAAAATAAGTTTTACCTAATAATTTTTTTCGAAAACTCGTATTAAAAATTATAAGACAGATGTTGTTGCTTTTGAAAATCTCAATATTTTGGCAGTTATTTCTGGGACATCCTGTATATGAAAGTATGTTGCCGTAACAAAACTTCTGCCATATAACAACAAACTGCTATATACTTGTTAGTGCCAAAACAGGACCTAACCAGGGAAAATTTGCATGTGAGGCTATGTTGTACACTTCATGTATATTCTGCTTTTATGAGTATTGGAAAGTGATTGTTGACAATTTTGCAATAAACTGAATACGCCGAATTATTTACAATACGCATAAAATCACGGAATGTGGAAAATGTTCGTAATAGTATCCATTAAGGTTAATTAATTTTAATTTACATTAAATTAGTTAATAAGAAAAATTTGCATGATCTAAATTAATAACAAATATTTTTATAAACCTTATACAAATTTTTAAGCCCGTACTTTAATTTTTTTTGTTTCCTTATTGTAGTGACTTGGAGATATATTAATTAATATTATTATATTTCTCCACGTCGCTGATCTGAGTAGTTGTTTAATAGAAATAGTTGCCTAAATCATAATAGATTAAGCTCAAATTAATTGTATATATTTTCCTTTTCTCCCATTATATTCTGTTTGGCTGTGAACATTTAAAAATCATTTTGCCTCTCAAATATCTTAATAATTCATTTTTGTACAAAATTAAAAATACTCTATAAATTTGCAATTTATGATCTACGTGAATAAGATGAACAAGTTTACATTCCATTCTGTAATTATTTGTATCGATTGAATAAATAGTATTTATAAGATCGTTTTTTATATTTTCCATTTTTTTAAATATCCTTTGGTCCCTAAAAATTGAATTATTCCACAAAATTTTTAAAATATGTTAAGCCTGTCCCAGACGATGTGTCCAACGTTGGTTCCAATGTTCGTTCCAACGTTGGACACAATTTTCGTCATAAAAGTATGGCAAGTGTGTCTGCTACATGATGGGGTGAACTTTTGTTGAACATTAGAAATACATGTGTGGCCAACGTTCGTCAGTGTCGTATTCATACTGCAGATTCACAGAACAGTAAAAAATGAAAGATGAAGAGACAACAACTATTGGCATTGCTGCCGGCATGAGAGTATTATGCAGTCCAAAACTATTATTACAAAAAAAAAGAGACATGTTAGAAGGTGATGGATGCTACATATCTCTAAATGAAATCTCCTAAAATTCAAGGCATTAGTAAAGTTTTATTTAACATATATCTCACTTTTGACAAGAAGGTACAAACTTTGAAAACTTTATATTATATTTATAATATTCAGTATCACTTTATAGACAACAAAAACTAAACTAGTTAAATGTCGAATTATTCGGCACTCCTGGAATACGTCAAACACACGATCGCTCGTGTAGGTGTGTGACGAACGATGCTTCCAATGCTGGAAGCTCCTTTGATGCGGCTTAAATTTACCGACAGAAGCCCGAACGTGGCATGTAGCCAATGTTGGACACATGCAATTCGCCAGCATCCGCCCACACGATGTAGCAAATAGCAATGTGTCCAACATAGGAAGGCATTCGCCACATCGTCTGGGACCGGCTTTAGAAAGAAATCAAGACCTTAAAATTCTGTATAGTTGGAGAGGAACTGATTTCACCCCGTGATTCCCCAGGCTCTCTAGTGTCTGTGGGAATTTTTTCAGATTATTCTGAGCCCCAAAACATTTCTCTAAAAATCGATGGACTATAGCCCATGAATATTATCAAAAAATAAATTTACCATCGAAGGGGCTTATCCCATGTATTTGAGGACGCTGAGCACTCAGGGATCGTTATTTTCCGTTAGCATGCCATGGTTCATGAAAAATTCTAAAAATCTCGCAAACCCTTAGAGCTGGAAAGAAACTGATTTCGCCCCGTGATTCGCCAGGCTCTTTAATGTATGTGGGATTATTTTCAAATTATTCTGAGCCCCAAAGCTTTTCTCTAAAAATCGATTTTTCAGCCAAAAAATTTTAGGGGCCCTGAAAAATCTGAAAAAATTCCTCCAGACTCTAACGGTAATGACAAATCCAAATCTAAAACGATTTTCTCTCTAGCTTGCGTAATTTTCGAAATATTCAATTTTTTTCTTCGGGAAAGCAACATACAAAAATAAGCGGGCTACATCGGCGTCTTCTGCTGCCCAGACCATATACGGGGTGTAGTCTTTAGGGACATTTTAATTTTTTGACAATTTTCATGAAATTATAGTCAAAAAAATTAAATGCGTGTGGTTTTAGGAATTATTATGCAGACAAGTATACAGGCATGTATTGTATGTTGCCTACCTAACAAAAGCTTTGGAACCGGAAGGAAAAATATAAAAAATCTCGAAAACTGGCGGAGCTACAGAGGAACTGACGGCAGTTGTGGATTAGTCAGGGCCGTTACTCTCCACCTGAATTTTTTCAGAATTTTCAGAGGCCTCAACATTTTTGAGAAAATCGACGTACTATACAGGGTGTTTATGAATTGAATGCCGATACTTAAAGGTGTGAATCCTTGGGTCATTTTAAGAAGAAAACTTAATATCAACATATGTCCTACACCTCTTAATTTTTGAGCTGCAGGGTGTTATAGTTTTAAGAAAAAATTTACTTTTTTATTATAATTTTCTTATCACTCCAGATATTTTTATGAAATTTTGTACACACCTATTAATCATTAAGGAACATAGTTTGATGTAAAAAATGTTTTAAAATCTTTGCCAATGACGTCCGTACGAGGTTTGGATTAAACATTTTTGAAGAAAGAAATGGTACGCCACTGCTTTTTCTAAAAACTAAAATTATTTTTAAAATCTCCATTTATTTTACAGCAAATTCGGTCCCTAGACTTACTCTCGTACGACGCACCATTTGCACGTAAAAAAATGAAAACCAAAAAAAGTTTTTTCCCCAAGTTCATTGAGACTGCTTTTGATATTTTGTTGCCATTTTGTAGACACCCACCATGCGTGGAAACACTTTTTGTGGGGCAAAAATTAATTTTCTACTTTCACAAATGACATTCACGTAGGCATAATATTAAATGTTTGGATAGAAAAAACGGTAAGCTCATTAAATGCCCCCTTAAAGCAAATGAAATAAAAATTAGTAGGCTGGGTAAAGTGTCATAATTTTTTACGCTTCTTTTCGCAATAAAGTTGACATTGATTTTTCATTATTAAAAAATTATTAGAGTAGGAGGTAAAATCTCATAAAAAATGGTAAATTTTACAATCGGTGAATTAGCTGACATGCATTTTACTTATGGGGTTGCCGACGGAAATGCATACGAAGCCAGGAGGATATACCAAGAGCGGTATCCAAATCGCGTACTACCCGATCCGAGAACATTTTCTGGGATTCATAGACGTCTTCACGAAACCGGAAATTTAAAAGTAGACCACAGTGCTAAAGGAGTCCCTGAAACAGTAAGAACACCGGAACTTGAAGAAGGAATTTTACATGAAATTGAGGAGAACCCCGAAACTAGCACGAGGAAAATCGCGGCAACATTTAATGTTTCACACGTACTTGTTTGGAAAATTCTTATCGAAAATTTGTTATATCCATATCACATTGAAAGAGTCCAGGCATTACTCCCTAGAGATTTCCCGTTGCGCATTAATTTCTGTGAGTGGTTTCTTCAAAAGCTGCTGGAAAATCCGTTATTTGACAGGTACATTCTTTTTACCGATGAAGCTAGTTTTTCTCGAAACTCAATACGAAATTTCCATAATAACCATTTGTGGGCGGATGAAAACCCTTTTGCAATTGTTGAATCAAATCATCAAGAACAGTTTTCAATAAATGTTTGGGCTGGTATTATTGACGATTATTTGATAGGCCCATTTTTTCTCCCAAGAAGATTAGATGGACAATCGTATTTACACTTTCTTGAAGAAGATCTGCCGCCAATGCTTGAAGACCTTCCTCTTTTATTAAGAAACCAGATGTGGCTAATGCACGATGGTGCGCCTCCACATTTTAGCTTACGGGTGCGTGAATTTTTAAATCACAACTATCGCGATCGGTGGATAGGCCGCGGAGGAACGCAGTCATGGCCGCCCAGATCTCCCGACCTTAATAGTTTAGACTACTTTTTCTGGGGTCATCTGAAAAGCTTAGTGTACGCAGTGCCGATTCAAACCGAAGAAGAGTTACGAAATCGTATAATAGTATGCTGCCAAACCATAAGAGACACCCCAGGAATTTTTGAAAATGTACGTCAGTCTATGCGAAGAAGAGTAGATGCTTGCATACGTGTGGGTGGAGGACACTTTCAACAACTACTGTAAATACATAATAAATACATTATGACACTTTACCCAGCCTACTAATTTTTATTTCATTTGCTTTAAGGGGGCATTTAATGAGCTTACCGTTTTTTCTATCCAAACATTTAATATTATGCCTACGTGAACGTCATTTGTGAAAGTAGAAAATTAATTTTTGCCCCACAAAAAGTGTTTCCACGCATGGTGGGTGTCTACAAAATGGCAACAAAATATCAAAAGCAGTCTCAATGAACTTGGGGAAAAAACTTTTTTTGGTTTTCATTTTTTTACGTGCAAATGGTGCGTCGTACGAGAGTAAGTCTAGGGACCGAATTTGCTGTAAAATAAATGGAGATTTTAAAAATAATTTTAGTTTTTAGAAAAAGCAGTGGCGTACCATTTTTTTCTTCAAAAATGTTTAGTTCAAACCTCGTACGGACGTCATTGGCAAAGATTTTAAAACATTTTTTACATCAAACAATGCTCCTTAATGATTAATAGGTGTGTACAAAATTTCATAAAAATATCTGGAGTGATAAGAAAATTATAATAAAAAAGTAAATTTTTTCTTAAAACTGTAACACCCTGTAGCTCAAAAATTAAGAGGTTTAGGACATCTGTTGATATTAAGTTTTCTTCTTTAAATAACCCAAGGATTCACACCCTTAAGTATCGGCATTCAATTAGTAAACAGCCTGTATAGTACGTCGATTTTCTCAAAAATGTTTAAATTAAAATGCGTGGCTAAAGGCGATTTTAGGAATTATTCTGCAGCCAAGTATACAGGTGTGTATTGTAAGTTGCCTACCTAACAAAAGTTGTAGAACTGGACGGAAAAATATAAAAAATCTCGAAAACTGGTGAAGCTAGAGGGGAACTGACGGCAGTTTTGGATTAGTCAGGGCCGTTACTCTCCACCTGAATTTTTTCAGAATTTTCAGAAGCCTAAAAATTTTTGAGAAAATCGACGGACTAGTCCATCGTTTTTTTCGGCCAAAAAATTTTAGGGTCCCGGAAAAATGTGAAAAAATTCCTCCAGACTATAACTGTACTGGCAAATCCAAAACTAAAACGAATTTCTCTCCAGCTCGCGTAATTTTCGAAGTATTCAATTTTTTTCTTCAGGAAAGCAACTTACAAAAATTGCGAACTACATCGGCGTTTCCTGCGGCGCAAACTAGAAACTACAAACGGGGTGCCGTATTTAGACGACATTCTAAATTTTTGAGAATATTCATGAAAATATCGTAAAAAAAATGCGTTTCTAAAGGAGTTTTATGCAGCCAAGTATACACACACATGTATTGTATGTTGCCTGCCTAACAAAAGCTTTGGAACCGGAAGGAAAAATATAAATAATCTCGAAAACTGGCGGAGCTAGAGAGGAACTGACGGCAGTTTTGGAATTACTCAGGGCCGTTACCAAAGACCTCAGAATGGTCGTTGGCCGTTACTCTCCACCTGAATTTTTTCAGAATTTTCAGAGGCCTAAAAATTTTTGAGAAAATCGACGGACTAGTCCATCGTTTTTTTCGGCCAAAAAATTTTAGGGGCCCGGAAAAATATGAAAAAATTCCTCCAGACTATAACTGTACTGGCAAATCCAAAACTAAAACGAATTTCTCTCCAGCTCGCGTAATTTTCGAGATAATTTTTTTTGCACAGAATGGCAACTAACAAAAATTGCGAACTACATCGGCGTTTCCTGCGGCGCAAACTAGAAACTACAAACGGGGTGCCGTTTTTAGACGACATTCTAAATTTTTGAGAATATTCATGAAAATATCGTCAAAAAAATGCGTTTCTAAAGGAGTTTTATGCAGCCAAGTATACACACACATGTATTGTATGTTGCCTGCCTAACAAAAGCTTTGGAACCGGAAGGAAAAATATAAAAAAATCTCGAAAACTGGTGGAGCTAGGGAGGAACTGACGGCAGTTTTGGATTAGTCAGGGCCGTTACTCTCCACCTGAATTTTTTCAGAATTTTCAGAGGCCTAAAAATTTTTGAGAAAATCGACGGACTAGTCCATCGTTTTTTTCGGCCAAAAAATTTTAGGGGCCCGGAAAAATTTGAAAAAATTCCTCCAGACTATAACTGTACTGGCAAATCCAAAACTAAAACGAATTTCTCTCCAGCTCGCGTAATTTTCGAAGTATTCAATTTTTTTCTTCAGGAAAGCAACTTACAAAAATTGCGAACTACATCGGCGTTTCCTGCGGCGCAAACTAGAAACTACAAACGGGGTGCCGTATTTAGACGACATTCTAAATTTTTGAGAATATTCATGAAAATATCGTCAAAAAAAATGCGTTTCTAAAGGAGTTTTATGCAGCTAAGTATACACACGCATGTATTGTATGTTGCCTACCTAACAAAAGCTGTGGAACCGGAAGGAAAAATATAAATAATCTCGAAAACTGGCGGAGCTAGAGGGGAACTGACGGCAGTTTTGGATTAGTCAGGGCCGTTACTCTCCACCTGAATTTTTTCAGAATTTTCAGAGGCCTAAAAATTTTTGAGAAAATCGACGGACTAGTCCATCGTTTTTTTCGGCCAAAAAATTTTAGGGGCCCGGAAAAATTTGAAAAAATTCCTCCAGACTATAACTGTACTGGCAAATCCAAAACTAAAACGAATTTCTCTCCAGCTCGCGTAATTTTCGAAGTATTCAATTTTTTTCTTCAGGAAAGCAACATACGAAAATTGCGAACTACATCGACGTTTCCTGCGGCGCAAACTAGAAACTACAAACGGGGTGCCGTATTTAGACGACATTCTAAATTTTTGAGAATATTCATGAAAATATCGTCAAAAAAAATGCGTTTCAAAAGGAGTTTTATGCAGCCAAGTATACACACGCATGTATTGTATGTTGCCTACTTAACAAAAGCTTTTGAACCGGAAGGAAAAATATAAATAATCTCGAAAACTGGCGGAGCTAGAGAGGAACTGACGGTAGTTTTGGATTAGTCAGGGCCGTTACTCTCCACCTGAATTTTTTCAGAATTTTCAGAGGCCTAAAAATTTTTGAGAAAATCGACGGACTAGTCCATCGTTTTTTTCGGCCAAAAAATTTTAGGGGCCCGGAAAAATATGAAAAAATTCCTCCAGACTATAACTGTACTGGCAAATCCAAAACTAAAACGAATTTCTCTCCAGCTCGCGTAATTTTCGAGATAATTTTTTTTGCACAGAATGGCAACTTACAAAAATAGCCGACTACATCGGCGTATTTTGCGGCCCTTACTACATACGGGGTGCCGTCTTTAGCCGGCATTCTAATTTTTTGAGAATTTTCACGAAAATTGTCGTCAAAAAAGTAAAATACGTACCTAAAGGCGGTTTTAGGTATTATGCAGCAAGTATACAGGTGTGTATTGTATGTTGCCTACCTAACAAAAGCTTTGGAACCGGAAGGAAAAATATAAATAATCTCGAAAACTGGCGGAGCTAGAGAGGAACTGACGGTAGTTTTGGATTAGTCAGGGCCGTTACTCTCCACCTGAATTTTTTCAGAATTTTCAGCCCCTAAAATTTTTGAGAAAATCGACGGACTATAGTCCCTCAATTTTTCTGCCAAAAAATTTTAGAATCACGGAATAATCTGAAAAAATTCCTCCAGACTCTAACGGTACTGACAAATCCAAATCTAAAAGGAATTTCTCTCTAGCTCGCGTAATTTTCGAGATATTCAATTTTTTTCTTCGGGAAAGCAACTTACAAAAAAAAAGCAGGCTACATCGGCGTTTTCTGCGGCCCAGACCATATACGGGGTGCAGTCTTTAGGGGCATTCTAATTTTTTGAGAATTTTCATGAAATTATAGTCAAAAAAATAAAATGCGTGACTAAAGGCGGTTTTAAGAATTATTTTGCAGACAAGTATACAGGCATGTATTGTATGTTGCCTATCTAACAAGAGCTTTGGAACCGAAAGGAAAAATATAAAAAATCTCAAAAACTGGCAGAGTTAGAGAGGAACTGACAGCAGTTTTGGATTGGTTAGTTCCGTTATTGTCAACCTGAAATTTTTCAGTCCTAAACATTTTTGAGAAAATTGACAGACTACCTAACAAAAGCTTTGGAATTGGAAGGAAAAATATAAAAAATCTCGAAAAACGACGCAAAATTAAAATTGTCAAAAAATAAATTCGCCAATTAAGGGGTGTATTGTAGGTATTTGAGGACGTTGAACACGTATGGATGGTTATATTCCGTCTGCGTGCCCTAATTCGTAAAAAAAAATCTCGCAAACCCTTAGAGCTAGAAAGAAACTGAATTCACCCCGTGATTCCCCAGGCTCTCTAGTGTATGTGAGATTTTTTTCAGATTTTTCTGAGCCCCAACGCTTTTCTCTAAAAATCGATGTGATATATAATTTTCTTTAGGGACTCGGGGAACAAATTAAAAAAAATCGTGTACAATTTAACTCCTTTATAGAATTTACTGGATGTGTGTGAGTAAAAAACCTATTTTTGAAAGTATCTACGAAACAAAATTAAAAAATAATGCATTTGAACTCCTTTACAGAATTTAGAATCTAGTGGATGTATTTTGTTCTGGTTACGTTGATGTGAACAACAACAAAAATATACTCTTAGCCCCAGACGAATTAATACAACGCCTGGGTACTAGGAACATACATCTTCGAATATTGTTCCGTTTTAGATACCTGTAGAAATCCTCCTGGAAAAAGAAAACAAAATTATCAAATTTAAAGGTAGTCATGAAGCTTACCAGCAATTGGGCCATGCTTGGTCCTTTTTGCCTGCTGTAACTTACACTATCCTCCAGTCCCTCCACCTTAACAATCCCACACATCCAACATTCCTGCCGCGTGCGGGATTCGAATCCATTACGGTTTTACTGTGCAGCTCTGGTCCACCTCAGTCGGCAGACTTTGAACGATTCGACTACCGCCGCACCCTATTAGATTTAAAGTTTTCGGGTTGTTATGCCGCCAATTACAGACTTACCTTGCACTTCCATGGCCTTAGCTACTAATCTTTAACCTGTCCCTCTGCACAGTGCCTTACCTTCTCCTTACTTGATAACCTCTGCCTGAAAAACTGTAGTATACATACCCAGTGAAGAACTTTCCTGGATACCACTGTCTTCCAGGCATATTCCTGCTCATAAATACTCATCTCGCACCCAAGATCCATCAGTATAGGGATCTCAGAGTAGACCAGTCGATATAGGTTTTTTTGTGTGTCAAAAATACTAACAGCATACCACCTGGGCCATCATTTCATCAAAGACAGTCCGTAGTTATACTCTGATGTGTTTTGGACTTGCAACTCTCATTAATTAATTTGTTAACATTTTAGTGCAAAAACTCGTATTTTTTAGTATTTTGCTTATAAAACCAAAACTACTAGAGCAATCGGTTGATTAGAACCGGAGAAAATCCGGAAAAACCGGAAAATTAGGCATTTTATTAAAAAATTCATAACTTTGTCATTTATGAAGATTAAGAGCTGAAATTTGGCACAAAAGTACATAATTATGTCAGCTTTAAGGCAGGTGCTGTCGGACCATTAGTTTTTTCGCAATTGCAATTTCAAATTATTTATGAATTCTTTTACCGGGAGTCTGCTTGCGTTAAAAATGGTCCGATTTTAATTCTAATACCGGTTGTCAAAACTAGAAGTAAAATACTATAAAACATATATTTCTAGTTTTCGTTAAAATGCAGCGAAATGGATGAAACATGCACTTGAACATCGGTGTAATCGGCCGAGCGTGCGAGTAGTGGGGGAAGGAGGGGAAACGTACAATATAGATTGAGTCGCACTGCGTTCGGCCGTTTACACCGATGTTCAAGTGCATGTTTCATCCATTTCGCTGCATTTTAACAAAAACTTGAAATAGTATTTTACTTCTAGTTTTGAAAACCTGTATTAGAATTAAAATCAGACCATTTTTAACACAAGCAGTCTCTCGGCAAGAAAATGCAAAAAAAATTTGCAATTGCGCAAAAACTTAGGCCGACAGCGCCTGCCTTTTGCAACTGAAAGCTGATATAATTATCTACTTCTGTGCCAAATTTCAGTTTTTAATTTTCATTAACGACAAAGTTAGAATTTTTGAAAAAAATGCCGAATTTTCCGGATTTTCTCCAGTTCTAATCAACCGATCGAATAGCTCGACCTCTCATTTTCTTCGAAATTTAATTTCCTACAACTTTTCCATTTACGGAAGTGAGATTCCTCTAGTAGTTTTGGTTTTAAAATCAAAAAAACTAAAAAAAACGCGCTTTTTTGCACTAAAATGTTAATAACAAATTAATTAATGAGGTTTGCGAGTCGAAAACACATCAGAGTATATCTGCGGACTGTCTTTTAAATTATGACGCAGGTGGCATGCTGTTAGTATTTTTGTCAAGATATGCCTTTTTTTGTTTTATTGACTGGCCTAGGGGGACATATCATCTTCCTGCTTCCACTGCTCTCTCGAGGGGAAGGTAGTGATGTATTTCCTTCCTAGACGGTCCTCTACTTCAATGACCCTCATGCAGGGACGCATTTCTAAATTATGCGCCCTGAGCGCCCCAGTACCTGTTAGTAAATGTAAAATGTTGGCAAAAAGCCCACAGGGACGGCCTTTCGGCCGTCCCTTTGAAACAGATCGCCCCGCGCAAGCTTCCCTCAACCCCAGGAAGACTTCTAGTGCGGCCGTTGCAGTCGTCCCTATTGCTCCTGTAATATCTAAGCAGGCAAGGCTCGATGGCTTCCTGGTTACTATCACCCGGGCCACACTCAACCACCAGACCAAGGCCCCATACTGTGGTCTCGGTCTGACTACCGTCATGTACACCCAGTGAAGCATCTTTGTACTGAGACCCAGCTTTTGCCAGCTACCTTCCTTAATTGCCAAAATTCCGTTCCTCGGGGTCCCTCTTCAGGGCCCACCAAGGGCCAAAACATCTCAGAAACAAGACTTTCCCTAAAATTTTGTCTCTCAGTGGGGGGTGATCTTTCTCTCTTGGTTGAATAGAATGATCACTTGCTTCTCCCTCTTTTATTTCAACATCATTCCTTTCTCTCTCTCTTTTGTTTTGATTTCTTTTAAGAAATATTTGATTTGTCTGTTTTACGATTGGAAATGTTTGTAATTGGCTTGTTTTTTTTTATATAATTAGAAATATTTTCATTCGTAATATTATTTAATTTTTCTTTTTTTTTCACTTATATTTTTTAGTGGCTCTTTGAAAGGAATTCTTTGTGTAGTTCAACGAATTCTTGTTGTAACTCATGATTTTTTTCTATAATTTTGATTAGGTGTTTGGATTTCTATCGGCAGATGACAGGAGATGAAAGGGGTTCTAGAAAAAAATAGAGCAATTTAAGTTTAAATTGGTAAAACCCAACGTGACTCTCTTCGAAGTTGCTATTACCTCGACGGCGTCTAGCGCTGTGAGTAGAGGGCTTCAGTGAACGGCAAAGATGGAGAATGTAGCTGTAGCTCTTCAATTTCCCACATGGGCACGGGAACTCACATACGAGGTTCGTTACTTGAGGCCATTTTAGTAAAATCAGAGAAATATGGATCAACAAGCCAATAATAGAAATATACATGCACAGTTTATATGCTGAAAGGTAATGTAGCTGGCTAGCCACCGAACTATTAGTTTTACGGCTTGACGATGTAACTGAAGATGAAACATTTTAAAGTTCTGTTCTAAAGTTCAACTTTTACTAGTTAGAAGGTGGGTAAAATTAAAAGTTCACTAAAGTTTAAGCAATTGTCACTAAAGTTAATTGTCTAAGAGTTTCAAGAAGAAATCAGTGGCCAGCAATAATAAAGGTTTGGCACTTACCGTTCTTGCTCTCAGCTGTCTAACGGGAGGTCGTCGGTGTCGTGTAGCACTCAGTTTGTTTTAAAGTTTAGTTTAAATAAATCTCATGGGAGTAAGCCAGCGAGCTGATTATTATATAGTAAAGTTTATTTTGTACTATACTGGTTTTTATTTATTATTTCTTCGAATTCTTTTCAAAGTTGAAAATATGATTGCTTGGCCTGAGAAATGGGAGCACTTTGTAAAAAAATAAAAAAAAATGAGTTTATTCACTATAATAGTAACGGAGGAAAATAATGTTTAAAAACTAAAATTGAAATTATTGTAAGTGAAAAATGTTTCTATAAAATACTGATTACTTCCGACGACGAAAATTGGGCCAAAAGGCAACGTATCTTTGGACAAGGTTAAGCGGATAGCAAGAGATTTGTTCCGCTAATTTTATACCATAAATACAATTCAGTGAGGAGTTCCAGTCCCCAGAATGTAGGGTTTTCCCTGTTTTTCATAACTTTTTTATTTATGGGAACTTTCCCAAGTTTTTGGTAACGGTGGAAAGCTCCGGTTTATACAAGAGAAGAGTTGATGGCAAGAATAGAACATCATTGTAATAAAATTAAACAGAATCCACAAATGCTATTTAGTGTGCAACAAAATAATGTTAAATGAATAAGGAAGTGCATTGAACTAGATGGAGGACATATCGAGCATTTACTGAAGTAACCTCTTTTAATCCATATGTTTCATTCTTAACTTTTTTCTGTTGCGATCATCGACCGTCCTTGTATAATAAAAAATATTTGATTCTATTTTAAATGTACAAAGATACATTTGAATGAGTTGCTTTGATCCCCGAAATTTCAAGTTAATCAAAGTAACCCTTTAGAAATTATGGGCAATATTCATTTTCCAACTTCTTACTTTGAGTGACAATAACTCCTCAACAATGGCACCTATGTAAAAAGTTTATATGAAGTACTAGCACTCGTTTGACCTGCTCTATATAATCCTTTACTTTTTCCCCGTAGTTACCGGACACCCTGTATATATATATATACAGGGTGAGTCAAAATTCACTCCCCAGCAGCCGGATATATATTCTAAAATAAAAAATAAAACAAAAATGTAGAATACTAGAATCTCGAAAGCGGATGGATTTTAATGGTGTTAATATTAAACAAAAAAATTATAAATTTGAATTTTTCTTTACAAAATTTTCCAAAAANGTCCCAGACGATGTGTCCAACGTTGGTTCCAATGTTCGTTCCAACGTTGGACACAATTTTCGTCATAAAAGTATGGCAAGTGTGTCTGCTACATGATGGGGTGAACTTTTGTTGAACATTAGAAATACATGTGTGGCCAACGTTCGTCAGTGTCGTACTCATGCTGCAGATTCACAGAACAGTAAAAAATGAAAGATGAAGAGACAACAACTATTGGCACTGCTGCCGGCATGAGAGTATTATGCAGTGCAAAACTATTATTACAAAAAAAAAGAAAGACGTGTTAGAGGGTGGTGGATGCTACATATCTCTAAATGAAATCTCCTAAAATTCAAGGCATTAGTAAAGTTTTATTTAACATATATCTCACTTTTGACAAGAAGGTACAAACTTTGAAAACTTTATATTATATTTATAATATTCAGTATCACTTTATAGACAACAAAAACTAAACTAGTTAAATGTCGAATTATTCGGCACTCCTGGAATACGTCAAACACACGATCGCTCGTGTAGGTGTGTGACGAACGATGCTTCCAATGCTGGAAGCTCCTTTGATGCGGCTTAAATTTACCGACAGAAGCCCGAACGTGGCATGTAGCCAATGTTGGACACATGCAATTCGCCAGCATCCGCCCACACGATGTAGCAAATAGCAATGTGTCCAACATAGGAAGGCATTCGCCACATCGTCTGGGACCGGCTTTAGAAAGAAATCAAGACCTTAAAATTCTGTATAGTTGGAGAGGAACTGATTTCACCCCGTGATTCCCCAGGCTCTCTAGTGTCTGTGGGAATTTTTTCAGATTATTCTGAGCCCCAAAACATTTCTCTAAAAATCGATGGACTATAGCCCATGAATATTATCAAAAAATAAATTTACCATCGAAGGGGCTTATCCCATGTATTTGAGGACGCTGAGCACTCAGGGATCGTTATTTTCCGTTAGCATGCCATGGTTCATGAAAAATTCTAAAAATCTCGCAAACCCTTAGAGCTGGAAAGAAACTGATTTCGCCCCGTGATTCGCCAGGCTCTTTAATGTATGTGGGATTATTTTCAAATTATTCTGAGCCCCAAAGCTTTTCTCTAAAAATCGATTTTTCAGCCAAAAAATTTTAGGGGCCCTGAAAAATCTGAAAAAATTCCTCCAGACTCTAACGGTAATGACAAATCCAAATCTAAAACGATTTTCTCTCTAGCTTGCGTAATTTTCGAAATATTCAATTTTTTTCTTCGGGAAAGCAACATACAAAAATAAGCGGGCTACATCGGCGTCTTCTGCTGCCCAGACCATATACGGGGTGTAGTCTTTAGGGACATTTTAATTTTTTGACAATTTTCATGAAATTATAGTCAAAAAAATTAAATGCGTGTGGTTTTAGGAATTATTATGCAGACAAGTATACAGGCATGTATTGTATGTTGCCTACCTAACAAAAGCTTTGGAACCGGAAGGAAAAATATAAAAAATCTCGAAAACTGGCGGAGCTACAGAGGAACTGACGGCAGTTGTGGATTAGTCAGGGCCGTTACTCTCCACCTGAATTTTTTCAGAATTTTCAGAGGCCTCAACATTTTTGAGAAAATCGACGTACTATACAGGGTGTTTATGAATTGAATGCCGATACTTAAAGGTGTGAATCCTTGGGTCATTTTAAGAAGAAAACTTAATATCAACATATGTCCTAAACCTCTTAATTTTTGAGCTGCAGGGTGTTACAGTTTTAAGAAAAAATTTACTTTTTTATTATAATTTTCTTATCACTCCAGATATTTTTATGAAATTTTGTACACACCTATTAATCATTAAGGAACATAGTTTGATGTAAAAAATGTTTTAAAATCTTTGCCAATGACGTCCGTACGAGGTTTGGATTAAACATTTTTGAAGAAAGAAATGGTACGCCACTGCTTTTTCTAAAAACTAAAATTATTTTTAAAATCTCCATTTATTTTACAGCAAATTCGGTCCCTAGACTTACTCTCGTACGACGCACCATTTGCACGTAAAAAAATGAAAATCAAAAAAAGGTTTTTCCCCAAGTTCATTGAGACTGCTTTTGATATTTTGTTGCCATTTTGTAGACACCCACCATGCGTGGAAACACTTTTTGTGGGGCAAAAATTAATTTTCTACTTTCACAAATGACGTTCACGTAGGCATAATATTAAATGTTTGGATAGAAAAAACGGTAAGCTCATTAAATGCCCCCTTAAAGCAAATGAAATAAAAATTAGTAGGCTGGGTAAAGTGTCATAATGTATTTATTATGTATTTACAGTAGTTGTTGAAAGTGTCCTCCACCCACACGTATGCAAGCATCTACTCTTCTTTGCATAGACTGACGTAAATTTTCAAAAATTCCTGGAGTGTCTCTTATGGTTTGGCAGCATACTATTATACGATTTCGTAACTCTTCTTCGGTTTGAATCGGTACTGCGTACACTAAGCTTTTCAGATGACCCCAGGAAAAGTAGTCTAAACTATTAAGGCCGGGAGATCTGGGCGGCCATGACTGCCTTCCTCCGCGGCCTATCCACCGATCGCGATAGTTGTGATTTAAAAATTCACGCACCCGTAAGCTAAAATGTGGAGGCGCACCATCGTGCATTAGCCACATCTGGTTTCTTAATAAAAGAGGAAGGTCTTCAAGCATTGGCGGCAGATCTTCTTCAAGAAAGTGTAAATACGATTGTCCATCTAATCTTCTTGGGAGAAAAAATGGGCCTATCAAATAATCGTCAATAATACCAGCCCAAACATTTATTGAAAACTGTTCTTGATGATTTGATTCAACAATTGCAAAAGGGTTTTCATCCGCCCACAAATGGTTATTATGGAAATTTCGTATTGAGTTTCGAGAAAAACTAGCTTCATCGGTAAAAAGAATGTACCTGTCAAATAACGGAT